>NW_028157303.1:0-156822 GCF_964263955.1 Coregonus lavaretus
CTCCAAAGACACCAAGCCCCTCCTCCTTATCACTCCACAGACACCAAGCCCCTCCTCCTTATCACTCCACAGACACCAAGCCCCTCCTCCTTATCACTCCACAGACACCAAACCCCTCCTCCTTATCACTCCACAGACACCAAGCCCCTCCTCCTTAACACTCCACAGACACCAAGCCCCTCCTCCTTAACACTCCACAGACACCAAGCCCCTCCTCCTTATCACTCCACAGACACCAAGCCCCTCCTCCTTATCACTCCACAGACACCAAGCCCCTCCTCTTTAACACTCCACAGACACCAAGCCCCTCCTCCTTAACACTCCACAGACACCAAGCCCCTCCTCCTTAACACTCCACAGACACCAAGCCCCTCCTCCTTAACACTCCACAGACACCAAGCCCCTCCTCCTTAACACTCCACAGACACCAAGCCCCTCCTCCTTAACACTCCACAGACACCAAGCCCCTCCTCCTTAACACTCCACAGACACCAAGCCCCTCCTCCTTAACACTCCACAGACACCAAGCCCCTCCTCCTTAACACTCCACAGACACCAAGCCCCTCCTCCTTAACACTCCACAGACACCAAGCCCCTCCTCTTTAACACTCCACAGACACCAAGCCCCTCCCCCGGCTCGTGTTAATATTTATAAAAAAAATTATTTCTGCATTGTTGGGAAGGGCCCGTAAGTAAGCATTTCACTGTAAATCTACACTTGTTGTTTACGAAAAATGTAACAAATAACATTTGATTTGTTTAAACTCGCTATTTGCATTTGAGGTTTGGTCCAACAGAACCGGTCATATGGACACAGAAACACAGAGACATTATTTTACTGTAATAGAGGAGAAGTTAGCCTTTCTAACTATACCCTTTTTATGTCTCAACTTCCAACATGTAGAACAGAGCAGACCAAAACGAGAGTGTCAATGAACATGTGGCAAAGTAATGCTCAGTACAGCTAGCAGCAATCTAGCCACAGGCTGTCAGCTGTCTAGTCTGTGTGTTATGAATGTGCAATGAGCACAAAAATACGCATTTATATAAGGAATTGCCAACTTGTTGTTATTCTGAGAAATAAGCATCTTATCCAGGTAGGCTACTTGATTTCAATATCTTAAAGTGAACAGGTGTTCAAACAATTGGAGGCGGCCAGGAGGGTGTGTTCATAACAGTTCAACTGTTCTACCGTCTTAGCAAGCAAATAGATCCAAGTTGGCTTGCCTTTAAATATAAAGATTAGCTGGCTAATCACTAACACGTGGCCTTGTGCTTGAGAGATTTGTTTATGAGGCCCGTGTTAATTTTCTATAATGACTGCTACAAGATGTTGGTCATTATTAGTGGATGTGCGTTGTGGATAGTTCTGATACAATTTGTTACAAAAAGGGAATTTTCATAGACAGACATGAAAGCCAGAATAGTGATTATTGCAAAAAAAGGTTAAACTATTTTGATAAAATAATGTAATTATTAGTGTGGCTGTGGAAGGCTTATATTTAGGTATAATTTTGTGTTTTGACCTTTTTTAATTGTGCAATAAAACGTATTCAGAGAACTTTTAAAATCTAGTGATACAGTGGGGAAAAAAAGTATTTAGTCAGCCACCAATTGTGCAAGTTCTCCCACTTAAAAAGATGAGAAAGGCCTGTAATTTTCATCATAGGTACACGTCAACTATGACAGACAAATTGAGAGAAAGAAATCCTGAAAATCACATTGTAGGATTTTTTATGAATTTATTTGCAAATTATGGTGGAAAATAAGTATTTGGTCACCTACAAACAAGCAAGATTTCTGGCTCTCACAGACCTGTAACTTCTTCTTTAAGAGGCTCCTCTGTCCTCCACTCGTTACCTGTATTAATGGCACCTGTTTGAACTTGTTATCAGTATAGAAGACACCTGTCCACACCCTCAAACAGTCACACTCCAAACTCCACTATGGCCAAGACCAAAGAGCTGTCAAAGGACACCAGAAACAAAATTGTAGACCTGCACCTGGCTGGGAAGACTGAATCTGCAATAGGTAAGCAGCTTGGTTTGAAGAAATCAACTGTGGGAGCAATTATTAGGAAATGGAAGACATACAAGACCACTGATAATCTCCCTCGATCTGGGGCTCCACGCAAGATCTCACCCCGTGAGGTCAAAATGATCACAAGAACGGTGAGCAAAAATCCCAGAACCACACGGGGGACCTAGTGAATGACCTGCAGAGAGCTGGGACCAAAGTAACAAAGCCTACCATCAGTAACACACTACGCCACCAGGGACTCAAATCCTGCAGTGCAAGACGTGTCCCCCTGCTTAAGCCAGTACATGTCCAGGCCCGTCTGAAGTTTGCTAGAGTGCATTTGGATGATCCAGAAGAGGATTGGGAGAATGTCATATGGTCAGATGAAACCAAAATATAACTTTTTGGTAAAAACTCAACTCGTCGTGTTTGGAGGACAAAGAATGCTGAGTTGCATCCAAAGAACACCATACCTACTGTGAAGCATGGGGGTGGAAACATCATGCTTTGGGGCAGTTTATCTGCAAAGGGACCAGGAGGACTGATCCGTGTAAAGGAAAGAATGAATGGGGCCATGTATCGTGAGATTTTGAGTGAAAACCTCCTTCCATCAGCAAGGGCATTGAAGATGAAACGTGGCTGGGTCTTTCAGCATGACAATGATCCCAAACACACCGCCCGGGCAACGAAGGAGTGGCTTCGTAAGAAGCATTTCAAGGTCCTGGAGTGGCCTAGCCAGTCTCCAGATCTCAACCCCATAGAAAATCTTTGGAGGGAGTTGAAAGTCTGTGTTGCCCAGCGACAGCCCCAAAACATCACTGCTCTAGAGGAGATCTGCATGGAGGAATGGGCTCAAAATACCAGCAACAGTGTGTGAAAACCTTGTGAAGACTTACAGAAAACGTTTGACCTGTGTCATTGCCAACAAAGGGTATATAACAAAGTATTGAGAAACTTTTGTTATTGACCAAATACTTATTTTCCACCATAATTTGCAAATAAATTCATAAAAAATCCTACAATGTGATTTTCTGGATTTTTTTTCTCATTTTGTCTGTCATAGTTGACGTGTACCTATGATGAAAATTACAGGCCTCTCTCATCTTTTTCAGTGGGAGAACTTGCACAATTGGTGGCTGACTAAATACTTTTTTTCCCCACTGTATATCGTGAGTCGCCCATAAGTTTGAAATAGGGATGCACATTTCGGTAAATTTTGCTGCTGGCGAACCTACCCTCATTAACCGGACAACAAACTGATTTGCCTAACAGTATGCATGCATACAAGGAACGGAAATGTTTCATTAATTAACCTCTTATGGATCGGACCCTTTTTTTTAAATTTTCACCTAAAATGACATACCCAAATCTAACTGCCTGTAGCTCTGGACCTGAAGCAAGGCTATGCATATTCTTGATACGATTTGAAAGGAAACACTTTGAAGTTTGTAACTGTGAAATTAATGTAGGAGAATATAACACATTAGATCTGGTAAAAGATAATACAAACAAAAAAATATGCATTTTTGTGTTTTTTGTTCCATCTTTGAAATGCAAGAGAAAGGCCACAATATAATATTGCAGTTTAGGCGCAATTTAGATTTTTGCCAACAGATGGCAGCAGTGTGTGAAGTTTCGGATTGATCCAGTGAAGCATTGCAATACTGGACTATTATGTACTTGGAAATGTAATTGATACATTTCCAAGTACATAACTATAGAGAACATATATATTTTGTATTACCATATCATTTTTATAAGTTTACACACTCCCAGGAATGTCATACATGATGGATCATTAGCTTATACACTAACTTTCACACATCTAGATGGCCGGGCGGGGTGGGTGTGGAGCCAGAGACAGCAGGGGTTCAAACTGTAAAACCCAGTTCCTACATTTGAATATAAAAAATGATTTTATCAAACAAAACTATGCTACATTTTATCTCTGGGACCCTTAGGATGACAAATCAGAGCAAGATTACTGAATGTAAGTACATTATTTACCTTCAGAGGTGAATATATCAAACCAGTTGCCATGATACGTTTTTTGTTGTTGTGCACTCTCCTCAGTATTTTTTCACTGAAATGGCTAATGTAAATTGGACAGTGCAGTTAGATTAACAATAATTTACGCTTTCTGCCCATATAAGACATGTCTATGTCCTGGAAAGTTTGCTGTTACTTACAACAGTCATGCTAACCACATTAGCGCATGTTAGCTCAACCGTCCCGTATACGGGACACCGATCCCGTAGAGGTTAACAGCTTAATGGAAACATGCAACAATAGCAAGCCTATAGTCTTACAGTTAAAAGGCTATAGCCTATTATTGAACATGCAACTCATGTAATGAAGCAGCTAATAAAATGTAATTTTGCTGCCTCTCTAACCTGGTGGTCCCTGCACGCACGACCCACGTGGAGTTCCAGGTCTCAGGAAGCCTCTAGAACTGCTGTTCTGTGGCCAACAAGGCAGAGTTCATCTCAGTCTATGCTACCCTCCAGTCCCTTGACTTCTTGGCGCTGACGGAAACATAGATTACCACTGAAAACACTGCTACTCCTACTGCTCTCTCCTCGTCTGATCATGTGTTCTCGCATACCCCGAGAGCATCTGGTCAGCGGGGTGGTGGCACAGGAATCCTCATCTCTCCCAAGTGGACATTCTCTATTTTTCCCCTGACTCATCTGTCTATCTCCTCATTTGAATTCCATGCTGTCACAGTCACTAGCCCATTCAAGCTTAACATCCTTGTCATTTATCGTCCTCCAGGTTCCCTTGGAGAGTTCATCAATTAGCTTGACGCCTTGATAAGTTCCTTTCCTGAGGATGGCTCACCCCTCACAGTTCTGGGGGACTTCAACCTCCCTACGTCCACATTTGACTCATTTCTCTCTGCCGCCTCCTTTCCACTCCTCTCCTCTTTTGACCTCACCCTCTCACCGCCCCCCCCCCCCCCCCCCCCCTACTCACAAGGCAGGCAATACGCTTTACCTCATCTTTACTAGATGCTGTTCTTCCTCTAATCTCACTGCAACTCCCCTCCAAGTCTCCGACCACTACTTTGTATCCTTTTCTCTCTCGCTCTCCTCCAACACTACTCACTCTGCCCCTACTCAGATGGTAATGCGCCGTCGCAACCTTCGCTCTCTCCCGCTACTCTCTCCTCTTCCATCCTATCATCTCTTCCCTCTGCTCAATCCTTCTCCCTCCAATTTCCTGATTCTGCCTCCTCTCCTCCCTTTCTGCATCCTTTGACTCTCTATGTCCCCTATCCTCCCGGCTGGCTCGGTCCTCCCCTCCAGCTCCGTGGCTTGATGACTCATTGCGAGCTCACAGAACAGGGCTCCGGGCAGCTGAGTGGAAATGGAGGAAAACTAGACTCCCTGCGGACCTGGCATCTTTTCACTCCCTCCTCTCTACATTTTCTTCATCTGTTTCTGCTGCTAAAGCCACTTTCTACCACTCTAAATTCCAAGCATCTGCCTCTAACCCTAGGAAGCTCTTTGCCACCTTCTCCTCCCTGCTAAATCCTCCTCCTCCTCCCCCTCCCTCCTCCCTCTCTGTGGATGACTTCGTCAACCATTTTGAAAAGAAGGTTGACGACATCCGATCCTCGTTTGTTAAATCTAATGACACTGCTGGTCCTGCTCACACTGCCCTACCCTATGCTTTGACTTCTTTCTCCCCTCTCTCTCCAGATAAAATATTGCAACTTGTGACGGCCGGCCGCCCAAAAACCTGCCCGCTTGACCCTATCCCCTCCTCTCTTCTCCAGACCATCTCCGGTGACCTTCTCCCTTACCTCACCTCGCTGATCAACTCATCCTTGACCGCTTGCTATGTCCCTTCCGTCTTCAAGAGAGCGAGAGTTGCACCCCTTCTCAAAAAAACAACACTCGATCCCTCTGATGTCAACAACTACAGACCAGTATCCCTTCTTTCTTTTCTCTCCAAAACTCTTGAGCGTGCCATCTTTAGCCAACTCTCTTGCTATCTCTCTCAGAATGACCTTCTTGATCCAAACCAGTCAGGTTTCAAGACTGGTCATTCAACTGAGACTGCTCTTCTCTGTGTCACAGAGGCTGTCCGCACTGCTAAAGCTAACTCTCTCTCCTCTGCTCTTATCCTTCTAGACCTATCCGCTGCCTTTGATACTGTGAACCATCAGATCCTCCTCTCCACCCTCTCCACCCTCTCCGTGCTGGGCATCTCCGGCGCGGCTCACTCTTGGATTGCGTCCTATCTGACCGGTCGCTCCTTCCAAGTGGCGTGGCGAGAATCTTTCTCCGCACCACGTGCTCTCACCACTGGTGTCCCCCAGGGCTCAGTTCTAGGCCCTCTCCTATTCTCGCTATACACCAAGTCACTTGGCTCTGTCATATCCTCACATGGCCTCTCCTATCATTGCTACTCAGACGACACACAACTAATCTTCTCCTTTCCCCCTTCTGATAACCAGGTGGTGAATCGCATCTCTGCATGTCTGGCAGACATATCAGTATGGATGACGGATCACCACCTCAAGCTGAACCTTGGCAAGACGGAGCTGCTCTTCCTCCCGGGGAAGGACTGCCCGTTCCATGATCTCGCCATCACGGTTGACAACTCCGTTGTGTCCTCCTCCCAGAGTGCGAAGAGCCTTGGCGTGACCCTGGACAACACCCTGTCGTTCTCCGCTAACATCAAGGCGGTGACCCGATCCTGTAGGTTCCTGCTCTACAACATTCGGAGAGTACGACCCTGCCTTACACAGGAAGCGGCACAGGTCCTAATCCAGGCACTTGTCATCTCCCGTCTGGATTACTGCAACTCGCTGTTGGCTGGGCTCCCTGCCTGTGCCATTAAACCCCTACAACTTATCCAGAACGCTGCAGCCCGTCTGGTGTTCAACCTTCCCAAGTTCTCTCACGTCACCCCGCTCCTCCGCACACTCCACTGGCTTCCAGTTGAAGCTCGCATCTGCTACAAGACCATGGTGCTTGCCTACGGAGCTGTGAGGGGAACGGCACCTCCGTACCTTCAGGCTCTGATCAGTCCCTACACCCAAACGAGGGCACTACGTTCATCCACCTCTGGCCTGCTGGCCCCCCTACATCTGCGGAAGCACAGTTCCCGCTCAGCCCAGTCAAAACTGTTCGCTGCTCTGGCACCCCAATGGTGGAACAAGCTTCTTCACAACGCCAGGACAGCGGAGTCACTGACCACCTTCCGGAGACACTTACATTTACATTTACATTTTAGTCATTTAGCAGACGCTCTTATCCAGAGCGACTTACAGTTAGTGAATACATATATATTTTTTTTATACCGGCCCCCCGTGGGAATCGAACCCACAACCCTGGCGTTGCAAACGCCATGCTCTATCAACTGAGCTACATCCCTGCCGGCCATTCCCTCCCCTACCCTGGACGACGCTGGGCCAATTGTGCGCCGCCCATGAGTCTCCCGGTCGCGGCCGGCTGCGACAGAGCCTGGCACTTGAAACCCTACCTCTTTAAGGAATACCTGGGATAGGATAAAGTAATCCTTCTACCCCTCTTTACCCCCCCCCCCCCCCAAAAAAAAACAAAAAACATTGTAAAGTGGTTATCCCACTGGCTATAAGGTGAATGCACCATTTTGTAAGTCGCTTTGGATAAGAGAGGGAGGGAGGGCGAGAGGGAGGTAGGGAGAGAGGGATTCCATATTCAATATAGAGGGCTGATATTTTAATTAATCAGGTTTGGCTTTTTCAGGAGGCTTTATTACTGCCACTTTTAGTGAGTTTGGTTCACATCCAGTGGATAGGGAGACATTTATTATGTTCAACATAGGCGGACCAAGCACAGGAAGTAGCTCTTTCAGTAGTTTAGTTGGAATAGGGTCCTGTAGGCAGTTCTGTGCAGACTCAGGACAACAGCGTTTTGCAGAAATACGCATATTAAAGTAAGTCCACAATTTGTTTTCTAATGATCATGATCTTTTCTTGGAAGAAGTTCTTAAATTCATCACTGCTAGGCCGTCCTCCCTTTTTTAAATTTGTTTTTATTCTGCTCAATAAGATTGGATCAGTAGGCTGATCGAATAGCAGGCTGTGATGGATCAGTAGGCTGATCGAATAGCAGGCTGTGATGGATCAGTAGGCTGATCGAATAGCAGGCTGTGATGGATCAGTAGGCTGATCAAATAGCAGGCTGTGATGGATCAGTAGGCTGATCGAATAGCAGGCTGTGATGGATCAGTAGGCTGATCGAATAGCAGGCTGTGATGGATCAGTAGGCTGATCGAACAGCAGGCTGTGATGGATCAGTAGGCTGATCGAATAGCAGGCTGTGATGGATCAGTAGGTTGATCGAACAGCAGGCTGTGATGGATCAGTAGGCTGATCGAACAGCAGGCTGTGATGGATCAGTAGGCTGATCGAATAGCAGGCTGTGATGGATCAGTAGGCTGATCGAATAGCAGGCTGTGATGGATCAGTAGGCTGATCAAATAGCAGGCTGTGATGGATCAGTAGGCTGATCGAACAGCAGGCTGTGATGGATCAGTAGGTTGATCGAATAGCAGGCTGTGATGGATCAGTAGGTTGATCGAACAGCAGGCTGTGATGGATCAGTAGGCTGATCGAATAGCAGGCTGTGATGGATCAGTAGGTTGATCGAACAGCAGGCTGTGATGGATCAGTAGGCTGATCGAACAGCAGGCTGTGATGGATCAGTAGGCTGATCGAATAGCAGGCTGTGATGGATCAGTAGGCTGATCGAATAGCAGGCTGTGATGGATCAGTAGGCTGATCGAATAGCAGGCTGTGATGGATCAGTAGGCTGATCGAATAGCAGGCTGTGATGGATCAGTAGGCTGATCGAATAGCAGGCTGTGATGGATCAGTAGGTTGATCGAACAGCAGGCTGTTGTTCCAGAGTATATAACCTCCTAACCATCTGTGTGGTGTTGTTCCAGGTGTATAACCTCCTAACCATCTGTGTGGTGTTGTTCCAGGTGTATAACCTCCTAACCATCTGTGTGCTGTTGTTCCAGAGTATATAACCTCCTAACCATCTGTGTGGTGTTGTTCCAGGTGTATAACCTCCTAACCATCTGTGTGTTGTTGTTCCAGGTGTATAACCTCCTAACCATCTGTGTGCTGTTGTTCCAGAGTATATAACCTCCTAACCATCTGTGTGGTGTTGTTCCAGGTGTATAACCTCCTAACCATCTGTGTGGTGTTGTTCCAGAGTATATAACCTCCTAACCATCTGTGTGCTGTTGTTCCAGGTGTATAACCTCCTAACCATCTGTGTGGTGTTTTTCCAGGTGTATAACCTCCTAACCATCTGTGTGGTGTTGTTCCAGGTGTATAACCTCCTAACCATCTGTGTGTTGTTGTTCCAGGTGTATAACCTCCTAACCATCTGTGTGGTGTTTTTCCAGGTGTATAACCTCCTAACCATCTGTGTGGTGTTGTTCCAGGTGTATAACCTCCTAACCATCTGTGTGGTGTTGTTCCAGGTGTATAACCTCCTAACCATCTGTGTGCTGTTGTTCCAGGTGTATAACCTCCTAACCATCTGTGTGCTGTTGTTCCAGGTGTATAACCTCCTAACCATCTGTGTGGTGTTGTTCCAGAGTATATAACCTCCTAACCATCTGTGTGGTGTTGTTCCAGGTGTATAACCTCCTAACCATATGTGTGGTGTTGTTCCAGAGTATATAACCTCCTAACCATCTGTGTGCTGTTGTTCCAGGTGTATAACCTCCTAACCAGCTCAGTGACTGTGACGATCAACGGCAAAGAGAACCATTATAACCCAGGACAGACCTTCATGGTCCCATGTGGTGAGTTAGAACCCAGGACAGGCCATGCCTTCTGACCCCCTCCCTGTGTTGTCCAACAGGCCATGCCTTCTGACCCCCTCCCTGTGTTGTCCAACAGGCCATGCCTTCTGACCCCCTCCCTGTGTTGTCCAACAGGCCATGCCTTCTGACCCCCTCCCTGTGTTGTCCAACAGGCCATGCCTACAGCCTCCACAACCTGACCCAGGAACCTGCTGCTCTACACTTCACCAGGATGCTGGCAGAGAGCTCAGATTGAGGCCCGGGGACCACAGCCAGGGGTTCAGTACAGGACGATAGTGACAGGACAGAGAAGTGAAGGAGCCTTACAGAGGACCACCAGGTACCTCAACTTAACAGAGTGAGACCAGCAGAAAATAACCCCATACCTACTGTAAAATATGGTGGTGGATCTTTGATGTTTTGGGGCTATTTTGCTTCCACTGGTCCTGGAGCCCTTGTTAAGATCAATGGCATCATTAACTTTACCCAGTACCAGGACATTTTAGCCAAAAACTTGGTTGCCTCTGAATCTTGGCTGCAAGTGGATCATCCAGCAATACAATTACCCCAAGCACACATCAGAATCCACAAAGAAATTGTTAATTGACCGTAAAATCAACATTTTGCATTGGCCATCTCAGTCTCCAGACTTCAACCCCATTGAAAACCTGTGGTTTGATTTGAAGAGGGCAGTCCATAAGCGCAGACAGGATATCAAAGATCTGGAAAGATTCTGTATGGAGGAATGGTCTAAGATCCCTCCCAACGTGGTACCAAATCTCATAAAACATTTATGAAAAAGGATCAGTGCCGTTATCATCTCAAGGTATTGAAAACAGGGGTGCCAATAATTTTGACCCATATCTTTATGAGAAAAATATTTATTACTTGTTAAACAACATCTCCTTCTCTGAGCAATTCTATTAGTATTTTTTGTTGTTGTTGTTGCTCACTGTATATATTTTGTTTGTTTGTTTGGCCGATTGAATGCGTTCCTCTTAATAATAGTAACTACTTTTTCTCTTAGATTGGCAATATAGCAATATAGGGGTGGTGGACTAAACTATCTTTAGGATGGGATAATTGAGAAGTTTTACTTTGTGGGACAATTATACTTCTAGCAGTCTTACAGCATATTTGTAACTATCTCTCTATCTCTCTATTCTCTCCCTTTCTCCCTCCATGTCTCACCACTCAGTCTCTCACGCCAGTTAAAAGATGGCTGGTGGCTATGGGAAGTTAATTTCAGATTGTTATATATATTAATTAATTTCAGTTGGCTCTCTCCAGCTCACTATCCCTCCTTGGAGGACAGGGGGTTCACTGAGTCACTTTTATTTGGGGGGGGGGCTGCAGACTCCCTGCCCCTGGGCTGAGGAGGCGAGTGTGTCTGAAGGAATGGCTGATAACTGAAGGGAGGAAGAAGTCTTTTGTCACAATCGTTTTCTTCTTCTTTTTTTTCCATTTGAGCCATGTCTCAGAGATGGGCCGAGTGCCCCTGAAAGTTTAAACAAAATGCCTCCCCTGAGAGTCCAACGCAGAAAGCCCTTTAGGGGGGTGTCACACAAACACACACACACACTTACCTTACCCTTAAGTGGTTAAGAACATTGTGCCAGTAACCGAAAGGTCGCTGGTTCGACTCCCCCGGCCGGGCAAAGTGGAAAGATCAGCCGTTCTGCTCTTGAGCAAGGCAGCGACAGGGCGCCGATGATGTGGATGTCGATTAAGGCAGCCCCCTGCACCTCTCTGATTCAGAGGAGTTGGGTTAATTGCTTAAGACACATTGCTGTTGAATGCATTCAGTTGTGCAAATGGCTAGGTATCCCCTTTCCCTTACGTATTCTTATCTTTGATGATTTTCTATTGTTGTTGCATGGTGTATACCATGTGTATCCTGTATGTATGGCTAATAAAACTTGAAACTTACCTGACCTGCCAGTGTGCTCAGGGAATGGCGTCTCTGGATTTAAGGGAAACAAGCTGTGATTATCTTGTAACTCCTCCCTGGTTAGGAGCGACACTGTCTGAGGTGAAATATAGTTTAATAAGACCGTTTATAAACTCATGAGCTTATAGTTTGGGACACTTGTGTACTGACAGTTGACAGTGATACTGTTTATTTCAGTGACAACATGTTGCAGCTCTCTCTTGTGAAGGGAGCAGTGAGTCTGTGTGAGTGGAGATGGACAGGGCTGCTGCAGCATTGCCGCGTTGTGGATATTTAACACGTTAGCTTTGGCAGAGTTGTGTGGTGTGAAAACACACTGATTTCCTAAGTGCCAATCATATCAGCCTCGCCGTGAGAGAGGAAGCAGAGAGCAAACATCTGTGTGTGCTTGTGTGTGTGTGTGTGTGTGTGTGTGTGTGTGTGTGTGTGTGTGTGTGTGCCACTGGTAGCAGACTGGCCCGTGTCTGTCTGACTTTCTGTCTGTGTGTGTGAGGGTGACCCTCCTTCCCTCCCTGGCTTCTCCTACATGTCACTATCACCCTGAGTTACGACACCAGGGTCTCTACCTCTCTCTCCCCTGCCTCCCTCCTTCTCTCCCTTCATCCATCCCTCCTTCTCTCCAGCCGGGAGTCACCCATCCGAAACGATGTTAAAACAGGGTCATCACCCGCGTGCACTTAAAGGGTGTCAGTTTAACCTGCTCTGAAATACTTACGGCTATTATTATATCTTATAAATCATTAAGAAAGTTTAATTATACGAACATTTCATGGAGGAAATGTGCAAGATGACACATGGGAAGGATAATTTAATGGGCCAGCAAGTCCCAGCACTGTGAGAGAAAATATTGAGGTTAGGTTTCTTTTTTACTGCACTGCCGTAGGGGTGGGGAGACAGAGTTAGAGAGAGAGAGAAAGAGAGAGAGACAGTGAGGCCTCGTCAATATCCACAGCATGTAAAAATAACTTCTCATTTCACTCTTTAGACCAGGAGGCTATTCTTACTGTTTATGACATGAGGTTTATGATATGGAAATGTGAATGCATCACGTCTCCATATCATAAAACTCATGTCATAAACAGTGTCAACGTTTATGATCACTATGTTTGATGTACAGTTACAAGATGACATGGCGTCATACCCTGAGTTGTTCTGAACAGAATGAGCCTATGTTTGTCTATTGAGAAGAAACTTTGCTGCGGAACACACACCTAAATGCACTAATGCCTCCTTTCTATGCCCACCAACATTATGATCTGTTTCTCTGAATTGCCTTGTGAAAGCCTAACACTGTAAGATCGTATTTTATAACGTAGCTAGTCGTGTTGGAAATACAACAAGCTTTCAAATGATGCCCACCTGACCCAGATTGCGATATATAATGGTCCGTTTTGGGATTGAGTAAATAACAACTAATTGTGTGGTGGCGGGGATGCAAGGTTGTGCTCTAAACAAAACATTTACAAGTGTACTTGCTTTAGTTCCTCAACAGCACATCTAGGAGAGCTAAAAAAAAACACCTTATAGTTGAAGACTCTTCTTTGAGTCATAAAAGTGCATTGAAATGACTTAGGAACTGTGTAGCCACTTGGAGACACCAGTTAGTCCTCTCATTCAAGCCCTTGTCATTTTTTTGTCTTATGTTGCACCTACCCCACATTTTCCAGGAATATTCTTATCATGTTTCTGAATGTATCCAGAGTATTTTCAGATTTCGTTATCAACAAATGCTGCGAAAAGTACCGTAAATGTAAAATGCACACAAAATCAAGTGTAATGTTTGGATTCAGTCTTGTGTCAGGTGAACTGTTGTGTCCTCAACTTTGGTCTAATAATTTCCCCGTTATCTCCAAACTGTTCCCTTTCAATTGCTACCAGGTTTATGCATATGTTTCATATTTCTTCTGTAAGAAACATTTCAATTTAGCCCTATCCATATAGGCCAATTCCCATGAGTGTAGAGGGTTAATTGATGTTCCTAAACACATATATAAATCGAAGAGTTAAGTTGCTAATGTTCTATATTACTAAGAAACTCTATAAAAAAAGCTCTATAAAATGGGAACGTAATTGAGTTTATTACATTGCTAGGTGTTTTTTCGAGCGTGGTTATTCTACAATAATAGATTCAGTTAATGACAGTGGAACATCTGCTAATTCATACAAAAGTTAACAGTTATTATCATACCTGTGCAGATGTTAATAGGAAATGAATTGAATGCAGGCTGGTATATAAAGAGACATGAAAATACCTAGAAATGTCCTGTTCTGCCGTTGTTGTTGTTGTTGTTTGGGATGTAAGTGATACATGAAATGTCTCTTTAATCAGACGTCTGTCAATCCAACAGGAATTACTCTGGGTTTCAAGTAGGTCTGGAGTTTGGGGAACCCCGGTTAGCTAGCTAATGTCATTAGCAAAGGTTAAACAGTAGACAAAGGTGGGAAACAAGGAGTCATTTTTAAAGTTAACGTTACAGGTATGAAATATTTTGTTACTTTACCTCAATTAAGCTTGCTATTATAGCTAGATATTGTGTTAGGCTATGATGTGTCGCATTTCATTTGATGCAGGCTGGCTAGTTTGTTGCAATGTTAGCTAACGTTAGTTAATGTCAACCAATTTGACTAGCTAACTAGCCATAACTGTCTGGCTTAGCTAACTAGCAATGGAGTTGAATATTCATTTAACGTTAGGTAACTAGTTAAACTGCTTAGTAGCTATACGTTTTCCAATAACGTTAATGTCAATATTACATATTGTCGTTTTAAGCGCAAAACGTACGCGCGTAAAATTAGAGGTTAGCTAGCGTTGGCTATCCTATGAATATAATATCCACAGAGTTAACATTACTATTATCTTTAATATAGTTAAGGTTAACGTTACTGGACTGATCTGATGCTGCCTACGATTAATGTTAACAATTATCGTTTAGTAGTGTCAAAGT
The DNA here is from genome assembly GCF_964263955.1 of Coregonus lavaretus. Lineage (NCBI taxonomy): Eukaryota > Metazoa > Chordata > Actinopteri > Salmoniformes > Salmonidae > Coregonus > Coregonus lavaretus. The sequence continues at coordinate 14,737 of NW_028157303.1, forward strand.
CGCGTCAATTCAAATCTGGTATTAGGAACAAAAGAGGTCAACACGACTTCTAAGATATACTAGTTATTTTAATTAATGCAAAAACCTTCAATGGTAAACAGTGGAGGCTCCTGAAAAAATTCTCAGGGGGGGCAATTTTTCTGATGATTTAGGTGACCTACACACATTTAAAAAAAGATACAGTGGGGGAAAAAAGTATTTAGTCAGCCACCAATTGTGCAAGTTCTCCCACTTAAAAAGATGAGAGAGGCCTGTAATTTTCATCATAGGTACACGTCAACTATGACAGACAAATTGAGAAAAAAATATCCTGAAAATCACATTGTAGGATTTTTTATGAATTTATTTGCAAATTATGGTGGAAAATAAGTGTTTGGTCACCTACAAACAAGCAAGATGTCTGGCTCTCACAGACCTGTAACTTCTTCTTTAAGAGGCTCCTCTGTCCTCCACTCGTTACCTGTATTAATGGCACCTGTTTGAACTTGTTATCAGTATAAAAGACACCTGTCCACAACCTCAAACAGTCACACTCCAAACTCCACTATGGCCAAGACCAAAGAGCTGTCAAAGGACACCAGAAACAAAATTGTAGACCTGCACCAGGCTGGGAAGACTGAATCTGCAATAGGTAAGCAGCTTGGTTTGAAGAAATCAACTGTGGGAGCAATTATTAGGAAATGGAAGACATACAAGACCACTGATAATCTCCCTCGATCTGGGGCTCCACGCAAGATCTCACCACGTGGGGTCAAAATGATCACAAGAACGGTGAGCAAAAATCCCAGAACCACACGGGGGGACCTAGTGAATGACCTGCAGAGAGCTGTAACAAAGCCTACCATCAGTAACACACTACGCCGCCAGGGACTCAAATCCTGCAGTGCCAGACGTGTCCCCCTGCTTAAGCCAGTACATGTCCAGGCCCGTCTGAAGTTTGCTAGAGTGCATTTGGATGATCCAGAAGAGGATTGGGAGAATGTCATATGGTCAGATGAAACCAAAATATAACTTTTTGGTAAAAACTCAACTCGTCGTGTTTGGAGGACAAAGAATACTGAGTTGCATCCAAAGAACACCATACCTACTGTGAAGCATGGGGGCGGAAACATCATGCTTTGGGGCTGTTTTTCTGCAAAGGGACGAGGACGACTGATCCGTGTAAAGGAAAGAATGAATGGGGCCATGTATCGTGAGATTTTGAGTGAAAACCTTCCATCAGCAAGGGCATTGAATATGAAACGTGGCTGGGTCTTTCAGCATGACAATGATCCCAAACACACCGCCCGGGCAACGAAGGAGTGGCTTCGTAAGAAGCATTTCAAGGTCCTGGAGTGGCCTAGCCAGTCTCCAGATCTCAACCCCATAGAAAATCTTTGGAGGGAGTTGAAAGTCCATGTTGCCCAGCGACAGCCCCAAAACATCACTGCTCTAGAGGAGATCTGCATGGAGGAATGGGCCAAAATACCAGCAACAGTGTGTGAAAACCTTGTGAAGACTTACAGAAAACGTTTGACCTGTGTCATTGCCAACAAAGGGTATATAACAAAGTATTAAGAAACTTTTGTTATTGACCAAATACTTATTTTCCACCACAATTTGCAAATAAATTCATTACAAATGCTACAATGTGATTTTCTGGAATTTTTTTCTCATTTTGTCTGTCATAGTTGACGTGTACCTATGATGAAAATTACAGGCCTCATCTTTTTAAGTGGGAGAACTTGCACAATTGGTGGCTGACTAAATACTTTTTTCCCCCACTGTATGTCCAGCAACAACATGAAGACAGGGGCAGCATATAAGTCAATGCCAGAAGCATTTATTGACTGATCTCAAAAGTGTTGGCTTACAAAAGCAAAATAAGTTATCACAGTAAAAACAATCAAGGGTGTTCTTTCACATTCCTCAACACTGCATAAACAATATGCATTTCCATAAACAAATGAAATATCAGCTGAAAATACAGCATCTTGGTATTTGTTCAGATTGCAGGATCAACAAGAGCTTTTGCCACATTTTTTGCCTCATGGTTGAATTGGAAATATGTGCACCTGAGCATAATTCACAACAAGCAAGCAGGAGCTTTTGATAGAGGCTACTGAAAACATTGATGCAAGTTATTGGTAATAAGAAATTTTTATAGACTTCCATATTCTGCCCTCTTGTATAGATTTGTGAAAATGAACAGTGATAGACATTTTGCCTGAAAACAGAATTTGAAAATAATTTCTAGAAAAGGTAAACACAGCTATCTGTATGGCTTTGTAAAAATGAACAACTATATTCTGGCCAATTGTATAGATTTGTAAATATGAACAACCATATTCTGGCCAATTGTATAGATTTGTAAAATGAACATGAACAGATTATTATTTTTTTTAAACTTTTTTTAAAATTAAAAATAACTATTTTAAACAACATCAACTGTGAACTGATTTGGGCGTGTGTGTGTTAAAGAGACAGACAGGGAGGGACAAAGAGAGAGAGAGGCTACATTACTTGTACTGAAACTGTTCTCTTCTCTCTTTCAATGCAGCAAAGCGGTCAATGACTTTCTCATTGAAATCAGGCATGCTGAGGACTAGTTCCCTCTCCATGGAAAGCATGGCCAGTGCATTCAGACGTTCCTGGCCCATTGAATTTCGCAGGAATGTCTTAACTCGTGTCAAAGTTGAGAAACATCTCTCAGCTTCAGCTGTTGTCATGGGAGTAGTTATGAGGATGTTCAACAGAGTCACAGTCTCAGAGAACGTCTCCTGGAGGTTGTAGCTCATGAGAACCTGGTACAGTGCCAGTGCACCACGGTTTGACTTTCTCGTCGTCGGCAAAAAGACCGTTCAGTCTCTCCAAAAGCACACTGGCGATTGAGACTGAGGTTGATTCCGAGATGGGAAGGAACTCAAAAAAGCGCTCCTGCACTTTGTGGTTGCTATCTATGTACCTCAGCACAAGCACCAGCTGTGTCTGTGTAGAAACGTCCGTGGTCTCGTCAGCTTGGATAGCTACGAAGTTCGCCGACTTCACCTCCTCCACAATATGTTCCCTCATGACCGCTAGCATACACTCCAGTAGCTCTGAACGCTAGCCATCTTTTGATAGTAGTACGTGAATTGATTGACGCTGCTACCCGCTCTTTTCTTAGTTACGTTCATGGTTATGTTACGTATGACGAAAGCGCGTAAGTGCAAGCCCTCAGAAACCCATAGAGATTGTATTGAAAGCTCTGATATTTGAAAAAAAAAAAAAATTTACATGAGAGGCTATGACAGACTTCTGGGGCGATTTTCAACCTGACTGAAATCGCCCCAAAAGGGGCGGGGCCTTCCACGGTGGTTTGATACAACGTGTTATGTAGCTACTGTAGCTAGCCAGTTTGTCGCGTTTTGATTGAGATGAAACTGGCTAATGCACCGTTTTATTTTCTCTTCCTCAGGGCTACAATTTGGGACCACAATCAGTCATTTAAAAATGAAGTGTCCGTCCAACTACGAGGAACCCCGGTTTCCATGCAACATGGAGAAACATGTCACATACGGCGGCAGGTAGCTTAGTGGTTAAGAGCGTTGTGCCAGTAACCGAAAGGTCGCTGGTTCTAATCCCTGAGCCGACTAGGTGACAAATCTGTCGATGTGCCCTTGAGCAAGGCACTTAACCCTAATTGCTCCTGTAAGTCGCTCTGGATAAGAGCGTCTGCTAAATGAAAAAATAAATAAAAATAAAATAAAAAATAAACATACAAGGAGTCGGGCCTGAAAACCTCCCCACTAAAGGAATGCGTCCAAGTAGTAGTCAAACCACAGCTCTCACCATGTGTCACCACCGCTGCCAACTTTTGCCTCAAGGATGATGTGAAAGGTGTTCACAATAAGGAGAACAACCAACATGATGGGGTACTTGACGAGGTAAACCTAGGCTGTGAAGCATTCGAGGACAGCGGTTTCCTCTCTTTACAGAACAGCCAGATAGAGGACGTTGATAACATAAAGGAACTAGAACAGTCTCCAGGACAGGATATATTCTCCCCATGTACTCCAGTTGCTGATTATCACAAGGCTAAGCATACTGCCTCAAAACTCCCCATACTGAAGTTTCAACACGCTGTATGCCAAGATCTCGCCAACAGTTTCAAGAGGACCCATAGCTATGACTGGTCTGTCATTAGCCGGCTAGCAGAGGACTCCGGCCTTGAAAGGGTTTTGGGTGGGAACATGGGCCTTGAATGTATGGCTGTTTTAAAAGCACTGCTGGAGAGGGACATGAAGCACATCCTCACCAGGATCCTGCATCTGCTAGGAGATGTCGACTTGATAAGGTAAATGACAAATGTAATAAGGTAAACATGTGACCTTTACTGGTCCTATGACAATTGTACAGGTTTTTCAACATGGAAATGTTTTTATACTCTTATCATGTATTCATTCATGGTGGTTTTCTTCACAGCTGTAGAAAAGTGAGCAAGACCTGGAGAAAAATCTACCAAGACAAGTCTGCACTCCGTAGATGCGACCAGGCTAAACAGAGACTCAGGGTAAGCGCTAACATTTAACTGGGGTTCCTTTAGTCATTGTATACCCTTTATCAGGTGTCAATGGTTTTGAACCACATTGATGGTTTGTTTTTTTTAGCTTGCAGAGGCTCCAAACTTTGCTAATCCCTTATGCTGATATGTTCTTAATCTGGATTCATTTACAGGGGCTCCTTCAAGTACTTCAATCTTAATTACCTAACCATAGGGTAATCCACTGCATGAATATTGTTTGGTAAATGGCAATGTCCGTTTTTGTTGTAGGACCCAAGAACTTCTGTAGGACTGGAGAATGTCGGCTCTTTGACACGAGACGCCGCCCTGTCCCGGGTTGTAATGACCTGTATGCAGAGGGTAGCTTCAACCCCTTATCCATAAGTCTAGCTATAGGATGCTCTCCCAGAGAGAAGGCACACCGTCGCTGTACTGCTCCCAGCAATCTCGCTTCAGAGAATACCAAGCGGTGACGGTTGCGCTATTCACTTTGCATGTAAAGGTTCAGAGGACATGATGGTGCTCAGTGTGTGTACTTATTGAGAGTTGGTGTCACCCTTCAATCAGTTCTAAGAAAGTAATTGACATGTTCATGTTACAAATGATACAATGAGTGAGTTATGCTCCGTAGCCTTATACATTCTTTGCTTGTGTTCTCTAGGCTGCCAGTTTGCTGAAGCAGCACGAGTCGCTGAAGCCCTGTAAGCGCTGCGGCTCTCCTGCCAAGCACAACGCAGATGCCATGAGGGCCACCTGTACCCGCCTCAGCTGTGCCTTTGACTTCTGCACCCTGTGCCAGGGCCCTTTTCATGGCTCCTCAGCCTGCCACACAGGGCTGGCCCGGGGGCCTAGCAGCTCCAGAGCCATCCTCATCGGCAGCGCTCGCAGCAAGAGGAACGTCAGGCGCCTGTGAGATCAACGCCGCCCTGGATGAAGACTCAATAACGCACCTTTTTTAAAAACCAACTAAATTTTAACTATTATTTAGTAGTTTTATTCATGGACCTTTTAGCCCACTGCCTCCTCTCCACATACCAAAGGGATCTCGGCTATTGGAATACCCTGTATTAGAACACATTGTATTCTGTGACAATCCCGTGATGCCAGGTATTCGGCATTTGTCGTCAGAAAGCGACAATCTTACTGGAAGCCAAAAACAGAATGTTTACCTGAATTGTACATTCATTTTATATTTCTTAATGGAATATCCGTCCGTAAATATATTTGTCTGTTAAATGTGAAATGTAAATATTTATATTGTTGAAATAAATTTATCTTTTGCGATTTTCTAAATTGTTTTGTTTTTCTCCCAATTTATTTTTCTAAGCTACATACCGCCAGAAAACGCGCATGCATGCACAAACTTATTTTCTGAATTTAATCAAGCCGAGCATGTCACAATGCCACTTGCTTCAAAAGAGCTGACAACTGGTGAAACTAAGCCATTCATCCATTGGTGCCATACTGCAATGTATTTTCCAATGTAATTGGTAGTCCAGTCTTGTGGCTTTAACAAAGGTCTGCGGCCTCAACATGTCACCTCTTTTATAAAGGAGTAATGAAGCCATTGATGCCAATGAATTCATGAAAATGCATTACTTTTTAATTACAAATGAATTTCCACCAAGCTGCAAATGATTAACCTCAACTATGGCTCTCTCCTCTTGCTCCTCTCCCACATACTGCACAGAATTTCATATGCTTCTCTGAAATCCTCCGATTACTCACTATCTGGAAAGATGCATTGTTAACCTTAAGGAGTTGAAGACTAGGCATAGCTGAAAACGGACATTCTTTACACATTGACACCAGTGATTCATACTCCCTTCATGGTCAATGATTTCAGGCAATTAAGATATCATCAGTACATTGCTCAGGATAGCCGCTCAGTGGATTACTCTACTGAGGGTTTGATAATGTGCTATATCCGACTGACAACAGACCCATTATTCTAACAGTTTAGAATGAGGTGCAATTTGTTTTATGGTTCCTCTGTATGCCCATCGGAGTGGAGCCAAATCACACCTGTCTAAAAGCAACTCATGAGGTCCATGATAAGTTGACGACCCTCATTTTTTATGCAGACTAAAGGCTACATCATGTCAAACAAATTACTGGTATTCTCCAATAAAATCAAATTGGATGTGTAGGCTTATCTGTAAAGTTCATGTGTTTTTCACATATTGGGGGCATTTCATAATTGAGAAATGTAACAGCGATACTATACTGTACGTTCAATTAAAAAGTCTCTGGGTAATACAAACACAATTTCTCCCCAGTCTGACTAAAATTGATTTCATAGGCCTTATCTGCTGCCTGAAATAATCAGTGGTGCTTGCTCAAAGTCTATATGGTAAAGCAACGGGCCAACTTATTTCACAATTGTATCATCTTTCAATAGTGAAACATAATGCTCTCTGTGCATTAAAAGCATTTTGCTGTCACTCAAAAGAGATGCCTTTGTTTTTCTCCTGCAGACCCAATACATCAGTGGTTTTTCCAATTAGCCTTCCTCTCAGTGCACGTCCTCCCAGTCCATCGGTGTCTGGCCACAGTTGTGTCAGCTCCCTCTGTGCACCTCTATCCTGGGGTTGCTCTCTATTGCTGCCTGCTACACAAAATGTCAATGTGCAGTTGACCGTTCCGGCATGTGTCCTGCCAGCCGTGGTGACAAGTAGCCATTTTTGTGACTTCCCCCTCCTGCTCTGGGCAACGCCCTCGGGGGTGGAACTACACTGAACAAAAATATCAACGCAACATGTAAAGTGTTGGTCCCATGTTTAATGAGCTGAAATAAAAGACCCCGGAAATGTTCAATATGCACAAAAAGCATATTATTCAATATGCACAATTGCATTTTATCAATGGAAATTTGAATGCACAGAGATACCGTGACGAGATCCTGAGGCCCATTGTTGTGCCATTCATCTGCCGCAAAACCCTCATGTTTTAGCATGATAATGCACATCCCCATGTAGCAAGGATCTGTCCACAATTCCAAGAAGCTGAAAATGTCCCAGTTCTTCCATGGCCTGCATACTCACCATACATGTCACCCATCGAGCATGTTTGGGATGCTCTGGATTGACGTGTACGACAGCGTGTTCCAGTTCCTGCCAATATCCAGCAACTTCACACAGCCATTGAGAAGGAGTGGGACAACATTCCACAGGCCACAATCAACAGCCTGATCAACTCTATGCGAAGGAGATGTCGCGCTGCATGAGGCAAATGGTGGTCACACCAGATACTGACTTGTTTTCTGATCCACACCCCTACCTTTAAAAAAAAAGGTATCTGTGACTAACAGATGCATATCTGTATTGCCAGTCATGTGAAATCCATAGATTAGGGCCTAATTAATTTATTTCAATTGACTGATTTCCTTATATGAACTGTAACTCAGTAAAATCGTTGAAATTGTTGAATGTTGCGTTTATATTTTTGTTCAGTGTAACTAGCACTTTTCCTCCCCCTCTCAACCGCCCCCTGTTTATATCTTCCAATAATAGATTGTAGTGTAAAGGAGAAAAATATTATTCATATATGTAGAGTATACAAAGAAGAAGATGCGATGCCCTAGGCTACCACTGAGTCAAACAATCAACATGTTGGCCGCTCAAATGACTGATAACTGTTGATTGGGATTTTCTGTCCAATTGGATTATAGTCACTATTTCTCACCTTCACAGAAGCGTTCTTATTCTAGATAGGTTCTTAAAGTAAGGCCATACACATTTACTTAAATGTTGAACGGATTCCCCTCTTCAATTTAATAAAAAAAAAAAAAAAAAAAATATCTGAAAAAGTGATCCTGAGGCCCATTGTACTGAAAAAGTGCACGATTAGAGGATGCTTCCAGTAAAGAGATACACAACTTCCTCTTGGATTATGGCTGAATTATGCCTCTTTTAGCATCCCCAAGAGGCTATCATCTCTTAAAGTTGGTTGCCAGGTGTTGAACTAAGGTCACTATAGTATTTTAACAAGAAGGTCCACTTCTTGATTTGTATTTGCTTGCCACACAATCTGTTAAACATTTATTTACATTTGTATGGCCTAAATACTGAAAAAATTAACTAGGAATCTGTCTCATTCCATTATTTGTTGTGAACAGTTATTTGACTTATTAGTCCAAAAATAGTTCTGACATTAAATGTGACATTTTGAGTATGACCCACTTCTGATGTATTCCTGATCGGTCCTTATACTAAAGTCAGTTGTAGAGATTTAGATTTAGTGAATAGAGTATCGCCCATCCTAAATTTGAACATTTTCCAAAATCACATCTTTAATTTTCTCAGTGCATCTTGTGACCTCAGGGTATAAAAAAGGGTTGGAATTCTGTGAAACCAGCCAAACATGGACAGGAATGACTGTGAGTTGAAAGGAGACAGCCTTTGACTGTGAGTATGTATCAGATGGCCTTTGTGCTCTAACCAGATGATACATCTTTTAGCTGCCCTTTCCAGGACAGATTATCACATTGGTCATTTATTTCTCTGATTTATTGAACTCCAGCAACACTGGGACACTTCTCCAAATGAAACCTCACAATTGAAGTCATTAGACTTTCACACAATCAGGTGTTTACCTACCCTGTTTAGGTCAACAGTGGTCGTGTATGAGTCATACGAGGCATACTACAGTAACTTACTTTAATTGATCTGATTCGGACAATTTTCAGATATTCTCTTTTTTTCCCATGCCAAATCAGGCAAGTTCCATGATTGTGTTTGCCAACATCTGCAGCGAGTGTCTTCTGTACCTGATAACAGCAATACCTTCCCTGTGTCCACAAAGATGCAGAGGTCGATATGATGTATGTGTCGTGACCATCTTTGTATCTGTGCCATTATAGCGGCTTTGACAGCATGGCAAGTGCCATTGAGGCTATCTCCATTTTGAAGTAGGACATTTTCTTCTTCACGATTGGCTGATCCCTCCTAATGACCCGGTTGGACGTGACTCCAACAGGGTCACCAGGAAGGATCAGCCAATGAAGCTGGAAGTCCCACCCAGTTGACTACATTAAAATGATGGAAGCCCTCAATGGCGCTGCACATGCTAAGACGGCCTTTTGGCCACTAGATGTCTCTATCATTCATTATGACCATGACCTTCAAGTCTGCCACGGCCTTTTAGAGCAGTTTGACACTGAAACCCAGCGGCCAGAGACAACAGCTTATACAATGAGCCTGAAGGACAGTTTCATGAGTCCCAGAGGAATTCTGAACATATGCCTCTGTAGGGTGGCTGAAGGAGCATTGTGATCTACAGATCTTCTACTCTACTAGAACATTGGTAATGCTGGCTCTTTGATTGGGTCATTTTCCCATCAAAGAGCCATTTCGCTAGCCTGACTACCCACCCACCATGGCTCTGGCCCAACGCCACGCCCACTTGCGTTTCTTCTCTACCACGAGTCTGGATTTGTTTTCCTCTCCGACGTCTTCTAGCGATCACATTCTGACCATTCTGATTGGTCCAAGAAACCGACAGGTTGGGCCAACATGATTCATAAATCATTTTACATTACATTTTACATTTTAGTCATTTAGCAGACGCTCTTATCCAGAGCGACTTACAGGAGCAATTAGGGTTAAGTGCCTTGCTCAAGGGCACATTAACGTCATTTAGCAGACGCTCTTAGCCAGAGCGATTCACAAATTGGTGCGTTCACCCTATAGCCAGTGGGATAACCACTTTACAATTGGGGGGGGGGGGGGGGGGGGGGGGGGGGGGGGGGTAGAAGGATTCCTTGATCCTATCCCAGGTATTCCTTAAAGAGGTGGGGTTTCAAATGTCTCCGGAAGGTGGTGAGTGACTCCGCTGTCCTGGCGTCGTGAGGGAGCTTGTTCCACCATTGGGGTGCCAGAGCAGCGAACAGTTTTGACTGGGCTGAGCGGAAACTATGCTTCCGCAGAGGAAGGGGAGCCAGCAGGCCAGAGGTGGATGAGCGCAATGCCCTCGTTTGGGTGTAGGGACTGATCAGAGCCTGAAGGTACAGAGGTGCCGTTCCCCTCACTGCTCCATAGGCAAGCACCATGGTCTTGTAGCGGATGCGAGCTTCAACTGGAAGCCAGTGGAGTGTGCGGAGGAGGGGGGTGACGTGAGAGAACTTGGGAAGGTTGAACACCAGACGGGCTGCGGCATTCTGGATGAGTTGTAGGGGTTTAATGGCGCAGGCAGGGAGGCCAGCCAACAGCGAGTTGCAGTAGTCCAGACGGGAGATGACAAGTGCCTGGATTAGGACCTGTGCCGCTTCCTGTGTAAGGCAGGGTCGTACTCTCCGAATGTTGTAGAGCATGAACCTGCAGGAGCGGGTCACCGCCTTGATGTTGGCGGAGAACGACAGGGTGTTGTCCAGGGTCACGCCTAGGCTCTTCGCACTCTGGGAGGAGGACACAGCGGAGTTGTCAACCGTGATGGCGAGATCATGGAACGGGCAGTCCTTCCCCGGGAGGAAGAGCAGCTCCGTCTTGCCAGGGTTCAGCTTGAGGTGGTGATCCGTCATCCATACTGATATGTCTGCCAGACATGCAGAGATGCGATTCGCCACCTGGTTATCAGAAGGGGGAAAGGAGAAGATTAGTTGTGTATCGTCAGCGTAGCAATGATATGAAAGGCCATGTGAGGATATGACAGAGCCAAGTGACTTGGTGTATAGGGAGAAAAGGAGAGGGCCTAAAACTGAGCCTTGGGGGACACCAGTGGTGAGAGCACGTGGTGCGGAGACAGCTTCTCGCCACGCCACTTGGTAGGAGCGACCGGTCAGGTAGGACGCAATCCAGGAGTGAGCCGCGCCGGAGATGCCCAGCTCGGAGAGGGTGGAGAGGAGGATCTGATGGTTCACAGTATCAAAGGCAGCAGACAGGTCTAGAAGGACAAGAGCAGAGGAGAGAGAGTTAGCTTTAGCAGTGCGGAGAGTCTCCGTGACACAGAGGAGAGCAGTCTCAGTTGAATGACCAGTCCTGAAACCTGATTGGTTTGGATCAAGAAGGTCATTCTGAGAGAGATAGCAAGAGAGTTGGCTAAAGACGGCACGCTCAATAGTTTTGGAAAGAAAAGAGAGAAGGGATACTGGTCTGTAGTTGTTGACATCAGTGGGGTCGAGTGTTGGTTTTTTGAGAAGGGGAGCAACTCTCGCTCTCTTGAAGACGGAAGGGACATGGCCGGCGGTCAAGGATGAGTTGATCAGCGAGGTGAGGTAGGGGAGAAGGTCACCGGAGATGGTCTGGAGAAGGGAGGAGGGGATGGGGTCAAGCGGGCAGGTTGTTGGGCGGCCCGCAGTCACAAGTTGCAGGATTTTATCTGGAGAGAGAGGGGAGAAAGAAGTCAAAGCATAGGGTAGGGCAGTGTGAGCAGGACCAGCAGTGTCATTAGACTTAACAAACGAGGATCGGATGTCGTCAACCTTCTTTTCAAAGTGGTTGACGAAGTCATCCACAGAGAGAGAGGAGGGGGGAGGGGGTGGGGGGGGATTCAGGAGGGAGGAAAATGTGGCAAAGAGCTTCCTAGGGTTAGAGGCAGATGCTTGGAATTTAGAGTGGTAGAAGGTGGCCTTAGCAGCAGAAACAGATGAAGAAAATGTAGAGAGGAGGGAGTGAAAAGATGCCAGGTCGGTAGGGAGTTTAGTTTTCTTCCATTTCCGCTCCGCTGCCCGGAGCTCTGTTCTGTGAGCTCGCAGTGAGTCATCAAGCCACGGAGCTGGAGGGGAGGACCGAGCCGGCCGGGAGGATAGGGGACACAGAGAGTCAAAGGATGCAGAAAGGGAGGAGAGGAGGGTTGAGGAGGCAGAATCAGGAGATTGGAGGGAGAAGGATTGAGCAGAGGGAAGAGATGATAGGATGGAAGAGGAGAGAGTAGTGGGAGAGAGAGAGCGAAGGTTGCGGCGGCGCATAACCATCTGTGTAGGGGCAGAGTGAGTAGTGTGGGAGGAGAGCGAGAGAGAAAAGGAAACAAAGTAGTGGTCGGAGACTTGGAGGGGAGTTGCAGTGAGATTAGTAGAGGAGCAGCATCTAGTGAAGATGAGGTCAAGCGTATTGCCTGCCTTGTGAGTAGGGGGGGACGGTGAGAGGGTGAGGTCAAAAGAGGAGAGGAGTGGAAAGAAGGAGGCAGAGAGAAATGAGTCAAACGTGGACATAGGGAGGTTGAAATCCCCCAAAACTGTGAGGGGTGAGCCATCCTCAGGAAAGGAACTTATCAAGGCGTCAAGCTCGTTGATGAACTCTCCAAGGGAACCTGGAGGGCGATGGATGACAAGGATATTAAGCTTAAATGGGCTAGTGACTGTGACAGCATGGAATTCAAATGAGGAGATAGACAGATGGGTTAGGGGAAAAATTGAGAATGTCCACTTGGGAGAGATGAGGATTCCTGTACCACCACCCCTCTGACCAGATGCTCTCGGGGTATGCGAGAACACATGGTCAGACGAGGAGAGAGCAGTAGGAGTAGCCGTGTTTTCAGTGGTGATCCATGTTTCCGTCAGCGCCAGGAAGTCGAGGGACTGGAGGTTGGCATAGGCTGGGATGAAGTCAGCTTTGTTGGCAGCAGAACGGCAGTTCCAGAGGCTGCCTGCGACCTGGAACTCCAGGTGAGGGGTGCGTGCAGGGACCACCAGGTTAGAGAGGCAGCAGCCGCGCGGTGTGGTGCGTTGTTTGTGTAGCCTGTGCAGAGAGGAGAGAACAGGGATAGGCAGAGGCATAGTTGACAGGCTGTAGCAAATGGCTACAAAAATGCAGAGGAGATCGGAATGAAATGAGCTAAGCATCTGGGAGAGGAGAGAGGGGGGGCCTCCCTCACCAAAAACTTCTACCTCAGAAACTAAAATTGTTTCACTGAACCACCCGAACAAAAACTCTCCCAACTTCCACCTTTAGAAATCAGAATTGTTGTGAACCACAGTTGTTCAATGTTTAAAGGAATAGACTCAACCCACTTTATTCAGCTAGGTAACTATGACACCATAGCTGACTAGCATGCTAGCATCCAATAACACACAGTTTAACACACAGTTAAGCACCAATACTTGGTCACAACAAACCACCAATAGTGTGTTAACTAGCTAACTAGCATGCTAGCATCCAGTAACACACAGTTTAGCACAAACACTTGGTCACAGCAAACCACCAATAGTGTGATAACACACTAAACAGATCATTCGTGTCTGTGTCAAGTTCCTTTCATGACGCAGCAATGATTCAACGTTGGCTAGCTAGGACAAGTATATTGTAATTAGCTACTACCGTACAGTTCGCTGGTCGTGTTGGGTAGCTAGCAATGGCCACTGTGTTGACTTTGTTTGAAGAACGGCTAGCTAGCTAGCTTCGTGCTACACCCGGCACACAATGGCTACTGTGTTGACTCTGACTCTGTTCGAAAAAACGGCTAGTTAGCTCGCTTCGTGCTACAGCCGGCACGGCGGAAGACACTGCCAAGACACAGTAACTACCCACGATACCTAGCTATGACGCCGTAGCTAACTAGCAAGCTAGCATCCATTAACACACAATTAGCACCAATACTTGGTTACAACAAACTGCCAAGAGTGTGTTAGCACACTAAACAGATAATTCATGTCCGTGTCTAGTTCCTTTCATAACGCATAACGCAGCAAAAATTAAACGTTGGCTAGCAGCACATTAACATTGGAAACCGCTAATCGTTACCAGTAGCTACCCGCTAGCTAGCTAGCCTCGTGCTTCGATACTAACCTACAATAACCTACGGAAACCTACAAAAACAACAATACTAACCTATGATAAATACAATACCTAACTACAACTAACTACCAACCTACGATCTAATACATGGTTAAGCTTTACTCAACACCATATGAGAAGCTCTCCACCGTTGCTAATCGTTGCTAATCGTTACCAGTAGCTACCCGCTAGCTAGCTAGCCTCGTGCTTCGATACTAACCTACAAAAACAACAATACTAACCTATAATAAATACAATACCTAACTACAACTAACTACCAACCTACGATCTAATACATGGTTAAGCTTTACTCAACACCATATGAGAAGCTCTCCACCGTTGCTAATCGTTGCTAATCGTTACCAGTAGCTACCCGCTAGCTAGCTAGCCTCGTGCTTCGATACTAACCTACAATAACAACAATACTAACCTATAATAAATACAATACCTAACTACAACTAACTACCAACCTACGATCTAATACATGGTTAAGCTTTACTCAACACCATATGAGAAGCTCTCCACCGTTGCTAATCGTTGCTAATCGTTACCAGTAGCTACCCGCTAGCTAGCTAGCCTCGTGCTTCGATACTAACCTACAATAACAACAATACTAACCTATAATAAATACAATACCTAACTACAACTAACTACCAACCTACGATCTAATACATGGTTAAGCTTTACTCAACACCATATGAGAAGCTCTCCACCGTTGCTAATCGTTGCTAATCGTTACCAGTAGCTACCCGCTAGCTAGCTAGCCTCGTGCTTCGATACTAACCTACAATAACAACAATACTAACCTATAATAAATACAATACCTAACTACAACTAACTACCAACCTACGATCTAATACATGGTTAAGCTTTACTCAACACCAAATGAGAAGCTTACCTCCTGCTGACCTCCAGCTAGAGAGCTAGAGAAAAACACGACCTCTCCCGAATGCTGCTGCTCAGAATAAATCACGTCACTGGCTTGTATACTCTGATTGGTTAGAGACGATCCAATTGCTCATGACTTTGTTTTGTACAATGGCCCACATTTTCTCGTCAGGCAACCATTTCACTACCTTTCGCTCTTCTCTGCTTCTCTCAACCCCATATCTCTCAGTATGAGATGGTGACACACACACACACACCATTTACATAATATACATAATATATCACAAACAGTGGTTGTTGCACATGCACATGTACAGACACAATCTGCGGGTTGGTGTATGACAAAGCTCTGGACCATGTGACACTGATTAGGAGTGACTGGCTCCTGTCGCCCAGCCATATGTCACACAGACAAAGGTAGACCCCATGCTCTCACAGAAACAGGAGTGGGGTGGCCAGGAAGCAGCACTTTTCCCCCCTGAAATCAGCCCCCCCTTACCAAACACTCTGATCCTTTGAGAGTCAGTACTGAATCACCACACACAGACAGTATCATTAGCGTATGAAACTGGTCTAGGAAGAGTGGTCCAACACTCAGCTAAGTAATTACCAAGATACACTACATGACCAAAAGCATGTGGATATCTGCTCGTCAAGCATCTCATTCCAAAATCATGGGCATTAACATGGAGTTGGTCCCCCCTTTGCTGCTATAACAGCCTCCATTCTTCTGGGAAGGCTTTCCACTAGATGTTGAAACATTGCTGCGGGGATTTGCTTCCATTCAGCCACAAGAGCATTAGTGAGGTCGGGCACTGATGTTGGGCGATTAGGCCTGGCTCGCAGTCGGTGTTCCAATTAATCCCAAAGGTGTTCGATTGGGTTGAGGTCAGGGCTCTGTGCAGGCCAGTCAAGTTCTATCTCGACAAACCATTTCTGTATGGACCTCACTTTGTGCACAGGGGCATTGTCATGCTGAAAGGTGAGGAATCCCCTTTAAGAGGAATAAGTAACGTGTTCTAGTCTATGTCTGCATTCCAACTAGCACCCTATTCCCTTTCTAGTGCACTACTTTTGACCAGGGCTCATAGGGAATAGGGTGCCATTTGGGAGACAGCCATGTTTGTTGAATCCCGGGTTCACCAGGTCCCAAGTGCACTTCAAAGCATCACTACTTACCACCTGATAGAGGGAGGTGACCAACACCCCTAGTGTGGCAAAGATCATCCCCAGGAGGTTGAACTTCACATCATAGTAGGAGTTCAGGATCACACCTAATGTTATGGGCACCTAGTAGTGGGAAAAGACAGACACATCAGGTAAATAGCGTTACTGTAACTGTAATCATAAAAATTAATGAAAAAAAGTTTGGGTTAGGCATTAGGGTTAGTGTGTGGTTAGGGTTAAAGGGATACTTCGGGATGTTGGCAATGAGGCCCTTTATCTACTTCCCCGGAGTCAGATGAACCATTTGTATGGCTAATGCATGCAGTTTGAAGGAAGTCGCTAACTAGCATTAGCGCAATGACTAGAAGTCTATGGATATCTGCTCGTGAAAGTACCTCTAATGTCCTTCATACTGGACACAGAGATTTTCTGACTTTGCCAGCTAGTGACCACTCTGCAGAGCTGCCTCCAGTATATCGATCATCTCTATTCATTGTAGAGCGTAATCCCTGTACATTTTTGTGGGAATGACATTGGAACTACGGAACATAATTTATTTAGTTTTGATCATATTACCAATTTCTGGGTGGTTATGATTTATTATTTTCAAATTATATTATTATTGCCAATTTCACATAGGTCGTCAAATTTGGTTTATTCCAAGATGGTCAAAAATGTATTTGTATTAACCAAATTCTTTATACACAAATACAGATTTTTGAAGGCTACCCCCTTATTTATTTTTTGAAAGACAGCTTGATATTTTTTTGCAATCATTAAGATTGGTTAAAAACAAACATGACCGGAAACTCACTGCTACCTTTGAAACATACATATGTCTAATTTTATGTATATAAGACCTCTGTGATGTTTGTAAAAGTTTGTTTTCTTAAACCTGTGTGCTTGATTATGTACTTTGCTAAATGTTCATTTTGAATGTATAATTCAACTTCGGTATATGTTTGTACAATTAGAAAAGTATTTAATTTTTAAACAAAAAAAAGTCATCTCAATAAATGCCAATCTGACCATTCTGTATGGAATGCTAGCTACATTGTAGCAGTCAGCAGCATTGGTACATTGTAACCACTACATACCAAAGTCAATTTGATCTTGGTGGAGAATGTCTTCTTGTAACACAGTCTGTATGACAATGATCACAGGAGTTGTCATCGCTTTGGCCAGCTGGTAAGTGCCAATGGTGTTGTTTTGTAAGGACATATTGGTGAAAGCCACAGAAGCTGAGAGCGAGCCAGATAATTTTGGTGGCAAATATGTCCATCTTCTGGCATACCCATAGTCCAAGCCATGTCACCACGAAATGGATCAGCGTTAGTCATGTTTGGGAAGCCATAGTGAACATAGATCCATTTGTTGATGAAAACGATGCATATCGACGACAGCAAATTGGCCAATAATCCAATGACGAGGCGGCTGTTCGAGAAAAGGTGTGAAAGTCGGTTAGCCATGGTCCTCTTGATAACCGTCCTGTAAAATCTACCTATAGGGTTCAGTAGTACTGTATAGTATGAATCTAGCTTGCTAATGTAAACCAACAAATTCAAGTAAAAATGTCTACCCTCTGCCAGTTGTGCAACGCTTTCATACTTTTCCCATCGCATGTTGATCATATAGGGAAAAAAAAGAGCCTGGCTGCAACTTAACGGGAGTAGTGACGTCAGATGAAGCGACCTTTACTTCCGTTTTTTCTGCGAAGAGAACTAGCCACGTCAGTGCCCTACAGCGCCTCCCCGTGGAGACTTTGGAAAGTTGAAGGCGATAACCTAAACTATTTATTCTAGACATATACAAGGTCTCTCAAACCTTCCTTATACTCTTCTAGATTCAGATACGGATTTGCATCCAGCCTGTGCACGGCCCAAAGACAAACAATATTTCAGTCAAGTCACTTTTATTGTATACGAAAATGCAGAAAATCATTCACTCCATTACATAAAATTTGGCAAAAAAAATAAAAAGAACACAAAAAAGAAAAGAAAACAAATGTCCAGGTGGGGTGTATTTATGGTTGGATCTCGTACCCCAGCGGGTCCAGACTCTTATCCAATAAGAGAAGAGACGACTCCCTCATCTTCTGAAGGAACTTCCTCAGCTCATCTTTGGAGAACACCTGAGACAGAGAGAGAGAAGAGACAGAACATAGTTAGCAAAAAGAAGAAGAGGATGGGAAAGTAGAAGAGTGGAAGAGGAGACAGCAATACAGTGACAGGGAGAGATGCTGTGAGATGGTGTTGTATTGAGCTATAATGCTGTGAGATGGTGTTGATATTGTATTGAGCTATAATGCTGTGAGATGGTGTTGATATTGTATTGAGCTATAATGCTGTGAGATGGTGTTGTATTGAGCTATAACGCTGTGAGATGGTGTTGATATTGTATTGAGCTATAATGCTGTGAGATGGTGTTGTATTGAGCTATAATGCTGTGAGATGGTGTTGATATTGTATTGAGCTATAATGCTGTGAGATGGTGTTGATATTGTATTGAGCTATAACGCTGTGAGATGGTGTTGATATTGTATTGAGCTATAACGCTGTGAGATGGTGTTGATATTGTATTGAGCTATAATGCTGTGAGATGGTGTTGATATTGTATTGAGCTATAATGCTGTGAGATGGTGTTGATATTGTATTGAGCTATAATGCTGTGAGATGGTGTTGATATTGTATTGAGCTATAACGCTGTGAGATGGTGTTGATATTGTATTGAGCTATAATGCTGTGAGATGGTGTTGTATTGAGCTATAATGCTGTGAGATGGTGTTGATATTGTATTGAGCTATAATGCTGTGAGATGGTGTTGATATTGTATTGAGCTATAACGCTGTGAGATGGTGTTGATATTGTATTGAGCTATAACGCTGTGAGATGGTGTTGATATTGTATTGAGCTATAACGCTGTGAGATGGTGATGGTGTTGTATTGAGCTATAATGCTGTGAGATGGTGTTGTATTGAGCTATAATGCTGTGAGATGGTGTTGTATTGAGCTATAACGCTGTGAGATGGTGTTGATATTGTATTGAGCTATAATGCTGTGAGATGGTGTTGTATTGAGCTATAATGCTGTGAGATGGTGTTGTATTGTATTGAGCTATAACGCTGTGAGATGGTGTTGTATTGTATTGAGCTATAATGCTGTGAGATGGTGTTGTATTGAGCTATAATGCTGTGAGATGGTGTTGATATTGAGCTATAATGCTGTGAGATGGTGTTGTATTGAGCTATAATGCTGTGAGATGGTGTTGTATTGAGCTATAATGCTGTGAGATGGTGTTGTATTGAGCTATAATGCTGTGAGATGGTGTTGATATTGTATTGAGCTATAATGCTGTGAGATGGTGTTGATATTGTATTGAGCTATAATGCTGTGAGATGGTGTTGATATTGTATTGAGCTATAATGCTGTGAGATGGTGTTGTATTGAGCTATAATGCTGTGAGATGGTGTTGTATTGAGCTATAATGCTGTGAGATGGTGTTGATATTGTATTGAGCTATAATGCTGTGAGATGGTGTTGATATTGTATTGAGCTATAATGCTGTGAGATGGTGTTGATATTGTATTGAGCTATAATGCTGTGAGATGGTGTTGTATTGAGCTATAATGCTGTGAGATGGTGTTGATATTGTATTGAGCTATAACGCTGTGAGATGGTGTTGATATTGTATTGAGCTATAATGCTGTGAGATGGTGTTGATATTGTATTGAGCTATAATGCTGTGAGATGGTGTTGTATTGAGCTATAATGCTGTGAGATGGTGTTGTATTGAGCTATAATGCTGTGAGATGGTGTTGTATTGAGCTATAATGCTGTGAGATGGTGTTGATATTGTATTGAGCTATAATGCTGTGAGATAGTGTTGATATTGTATTGAGCTATAATGCTGTGAGATGGTGTTGTATTGAGCTATAATGCTGTGAGATGGTGTTGTATTGAGCTATAATGCTGTGAGATGGTGTTGTATTGAGCTATAATGCTGTGAGATGGTGTTGATATTGTATTGAGCTATAATGCTGTGAGATGGTGTTGATATTGTATTGAGCTATAATGCTGTGAGATGGTGTTGATATTGTATTGAGCTATAATGCTGTGAGATGGTGTTGTATTGAGCTATAATGCTGTGAGATGGTGTTGTATTGTATTGAGCTATAATGCTGTGAGATGGTGTTGTATTGAGCTATAATGCTGTGAGATGGTGTTGTATTGAGCTATAATGCTGTGAGATGGTGTTGTATTGAGCTATAATGCTGTGAGATGGTGTTGTATTGAGCTATAACGCTGTGAGATGGTGTTGATATTGTATTGAGCTATAATGCTGTGAGATGGTGTTGATATTGTATTGAGCTATAATGCTATGAGATGGTGTTGATATTGTATTGAGCTATAATGCTGTGAGATGGTGTTGTATTGAGCTATAATGCTGTGAGATGGTGTTGATATTGTATTGAGCTATAATGCTGTGAGATGGTGTTGATATTGTATTGAGCTATAATGCTGTGAGATGGTGTTGTATTGTATTGAGCTATAACGCTGTGAGATGGTGTTGATATTGTATTGAGCTATAACGCTGTGAGATGGTGTTGATATTGTATTGAGCTATAATGCTGTGAGATGGTGTTGTATTGAGCTATAACGCTGTGAGATGGTGTTGTATTGAGCTATAATGCTGTGAGATGGTGTTGTATTGAGCTATAATGCTGTGAGATGGTGTTGATATTGTATTGAGCTATAATGCTGTGAGATGGTGTTGATATTGTATTGAGCTATAATGCTGTGAGATGGTGTTGTATTGAGCTATAATGCTGTGAGATGGTGTTGATATTGTATTGAGCTATAACGCTGTGAGATGGTGTTGTATTGAGCTATAATGCTGTGAGATGGTGTTGTATTGAGCTATAACGCTGTGAGATGGTGTTGTATTGAGCTATAATGCTGTGAGATGGTGTTGTATTGAGCTATAATGCTGTGAGATGGTGTTGATATTGTATTGAGCTATAATGCTGTGAGATGGTGTTGATATTGTATTGAGCTATAATGCTGTGAGATGGTGTTGTATTGAGCTATAATGCTGTGAGATGGTGTTGATATTGTATTGAGCTATAACGCTGTGAGATGGTGTTGATATTGTATTGAGCTATAACGCTTCATCAGCACTGATGTGAAAGAACTGGACAGGTGTCAGATGACGTGGAAGAGAGGAAGCCACACTAGACTATTAGGTGAATCTCAATAGTGTTTCCTTGAAGTCACAGTAGACTTGAGAAGCAGATGGTGGCAGACAAAGGAAAGGAGACAGAGAGGGGAGAGGATGAAGCCACTGTAGACTGAATTGAGATGCCCTCAGCCCAGGTCAGACTCCAGCGCAGACCATAGAAATATAATTTCTAGACTACAGTACAGACCTCATAGAGGCGGTGTTGGTCTGAGGCGATGATATCAGCCAGTCTGAGACTCTCCTGGTGGCGTTGTGTTCTCTGCAGTACTGTCTGCAACAGGAAGGACATCATGGGCAGACAGAGTCTACGGAGCAGCACCATCTGGTGGCCTCTCTCTGGGTCCTCCTCCGTATCCTGGAATAGAACAAGTGGTAGAAGTAATAATGTGTACCTAGAAATAACACAGTTGTACTGGAGACAGAGCTAATACAGGCTCAAACGCTAACCTAGCGCTGAGCCCTCACGCCACCAATCACTAACGGTAATACTCAGTTACAGACAGACACACACCTCTCTGACGTCGACCATCCAGCCCCCGTCCACAAACAGCAGGACGTTGTAGATTCTCTCCTTCACGTCTTCAGTCAGAGCCTCCAGACGGCCGGTCCAGTTGTCGTGTTCCATCTACAGGAGAGGAGGTCACACTTTAACACACCTTTTTTTTTTTAATTTAGTCAATAGGCTGTTACGCTAAATAATAGCGTTGCTAGCATTAGCGTTCTTCGTCTGATCCAGAACCAGCTACACTAACAAATTAAACTCCTCACCAGTTCTACCGTAACACAGAGACTGATCTGGGATCAGCTACTCTAACAAATTAAACTCCTCACCAGTTCTACCGTAACACAGAGACTGATCTGGGATCAGAGTGTATTGTGTACCTGGTACTCCTTCTCCTTCATCTCGAAGGCCACCTTCTCAGTGAACTTGGCCTGGGCCGGGGGGGCTGGGCTTCTGAGGGGGGGAGTTCATGTGATGGAACCACTCATTGAACGCCTCATGAGCTTCCTGGGGGGGTAACACACACACACACACACCTTATACAACTACAGGAGTCCCCTCTAAAAACGTTTAATAAACAGACGAGTCAATCACAGTGCTGCGAGAGCTTGTCCCCTCACCAGGTAAGCGCGGATACACAGGTGTTCCCTGATGGCGTTCTCATCCTCTGCAGGAAGGGGCGTGTCCAGGCCTAGCTCCTCCCACTGGCTGTATATCTCCCTCATTGAGTCCTCTGGGACCTTACCAAACACCTCCTTGGCTGCATCGTGTTTCTTAGAGGCTGGAGGAGATGAGAGAGAGAGGAGAGATAGCAATGGGTCAACAGCATGGTTGAAAAAGAGGGAGATTTTCAAAAGGTAGCCAATACAATGCAATGTTTGTATGGGCATGTGTTAGTAGTATGGGAAAGGGACTACCTCACACAGGAAGCATTGATCTGTTTCAGAACCGTGAGTGTGTGTGTAACGTACCCAGGAACTTCCTCATGATGGCGTTGCTCTGTTTGAGGGCCTCAGCTCTCTGGGCGGGGTCAAACACCAGCCAATCAATATGCCCTTTTCACGATGACGTCATCTAACTTCCGCCTTTCCGCGTAGCAGGTTAACTTCACTTCCGTTCGCCCGTAACCTGAGACTTCTCAACGAAAATACAACTGTTGACCACTAACTAGCAAGCTAGCTACTTGAAGAAATTCCAAAAGGTACGTTTAAGTTAAATTAGTAAAGTTAAGAGTAATAATGTTTACGTATATGCAATGGTTTGTAACTTGCTAACGTTATTGTTAATTCATAATTGTTCACTGCCTTAGTTACTTAAAAGTGGGCTAACGTTAGCTAACAACAACTTAGTACCAGATACCGATAACGTTAAAAGGTAGCGTTACATTGCTGCCTGGCTGTAATGTAACAAGTTTACTTAGCTAGCTATCTAACCCTTTGTTAGGCAGTTAGTTTATTCATGAATGTATAGTAACTCACCTATTCAAATACTGTTGTGCATGATAGCTAGATAAATATTGATTCCTGGTCAAAGCTGAATGTTAATTTAGCTGTTTCTTTTCTCCCGGTGTCTGTATCGCAACAGTATCCCATCCAACACCGAAGCATGGCACAATCTTCGAGAAGATGCTATTGCAGTGTACCATTTTGTTCAAACAACAAACAGAAATTCCCGTATCTGAGTTTTCACGATTTCCCTGTTGATGGAGAAATACGTGCCCGTTGGGTGAGGGCGATCAGGAGAGATGAGGGACCAAGTTTTAAGATTCTTCGTGGGAGCACCTTTGTTTGCAGTCAGCACTTTCCCCCTGAGGATAGATACACATCGGCCAGTGGACGGATCCGTATTAAACAGGGATCAGTGCCGTCTAGATTCCACTGGAATGATTGGGGTAAGGATAGGTAGACAGCGTTAAACGTAATACTACTGTAATCCAATAATATATTACTTGTACAAAATGTTTAATAATTTAATCCTGATGCAATATAGCTGCTACATTTTGTCATTTTAGGGACTGAAAAGTGATTACCAAAATGTATCATGACAAGCATATGGTTAATCTCACAAGCTCGGGAGTCAGTTTACCAGCGAGCAAGAAAGCGTCTTGGTGTTGCTGTCCTGGATGATTCTGATCATGAGATGCCTGACAGCACAGAGGGTGCTTTGCCTGCAGTGACAAACGATCACGACTATGCCTGCCGTCCTTCTCCTGGTTAGTATTACAAATAAGAGTAACCATGTATCTGTTTGGCAAAAAAAGTAAAAGTATATGGCAGTTAAGTAAAAATACTATTTTATACTACGATTTGGAGTAACTGGTCTCTCTGTGAAAAGACTTGGCGTTTTAAACCTCATCCATCTTAGAAGCTTCTTCAGTTTTATTTATTGAAAATGGGATGGGATAGATGAGTAATAACTAACCTACCAACATGTATGCTTTTTCTTCCCCTTAAGGTAAACTGGACAGTGCTACTCAAAGAATTCGAGAGTTGGAGCTGCAAGTGTTGTCCCTAGAAATTGAGATCCAGCACCTGACAGTTAAGAAGCAGCATCCACTCCTTTTTAATTTTTGTGTCACAGATGAGGACTATCGCTACTACACACGATTCAGCTCAAAGGAGGTCTTCACTGTGTTTTGGGATTCTGTTTATCCCTCTGCTTCACGGCTTGTATACTGGTCTAAGGCACAGCAAACGGCACATGTGACACCTAGCCCTCACCGAAAACTTCCACTTATTGATGAACTATTTATGTTTCTGTGTCGTGTTGCAGCTGGGCTTCAGGAGAAAACCTTGTCTACCATCTTTGAGGTCAGCCTGTCCACAGTTAGCCGCATCATTTTAACATGGACTAGCTACCTTTACCAGGTTCTTGGCTCACTGCCGGTGTGGATGACAAGAGAGCAGGTGCAGGCCACAATGCCTGATAAGTTCAAGCTCTACTGCCCTCAGGTGAGAGTTATAGTAGACTGCACCGAGATCCGCTGTGAAACACCATCCTCCCTCTCACTACAGTCAGAAACCTTTTCGAGCTACAAAAATCACACCACCTTTAAAGGGCTGATTGGTGTAGCTCCATGTGGTGTTATCACATTTGTATCAAAGCTCTACACAGGCTCCATCTCCGACATGGAAATAACACGGAAATGTCAGATCTTGCATTTACTTCAGCCCGGAGATGAATTAATGGCGGACAAGGGTTTCCTGATCGAGAGGATGTTGTCAGAAGTGGGGGCAACACTCGTCATCCCTCCACTGAAAAAATCTCCTCAGCTCAGCAGGGAGGACACTCTTAAGACCCAGGCCATCGCCCGGCTGAGGATTTTAGTCGAGAGGGCCATACGGAGGGTGAAGGAGTACCATATCTGGGATGGGCTTGTTCCTCTTTCCACAGTGGGTTCAGTGAATCAGCTGTGGGCCATCTGCTGCCTCATGTCGAACTATCAGGGACCTCTTGACATTAAAGGAGACAAACCAGTCTGATGTTTTTGTCAACTGGAAGTTGTATATTTCCTGAGTAAGCTAGATGGGCTGTAAATAGAAGTACTTTTATATTACTGTATTGTATGTACAAAAAAATGTAAATATGAATTAACTTTGTTGGTAATTTAATTGATCTAATGTTATACTGTATGTTTTTGTTAAGGGTAATAACTTTTTCATAGCTATTAATGAACCTAATGTGATATATTGTAAAAATATCCAACTATTAACCATGTTATGTGCTTATGTGTCATGGCACTGATGGAACTATTAAATATATGTTTGCAAGCAACTGCTTCCAATCCTTTTTGATTTTGGTAAGAGCATTTACAACATCGCAATCCTTTTCAAAATTTGTATTTCAATACATAGATATACAGTATATAACACAATTAAGTTCATTTGCAGTTAAAGAAAAACATGTCGACATTTACATCACAATCCTTTTCAAAATGTGTGTTTCAGTACATAGGAGATATACAGTATATGACAAGTTAATTTGCAGTTAAAGAAAAAAATGTCAAAGGTTCACCTTCCACATTTACCTTAACACTATTTACACAAAATTCTGCCTTATGTTTTATAACTTAAGAAGACATCCATGTAGATGTTATAATAGAAATGATCAAGCTTCTGTCGCATTGAGTGGATAATCTCCTCATCCCTAAAGATTCTCTCAACTGTGAAGTCAGTGCGGGTATCTGTAATGAAGTCACACCACTGAAGTCCGCTTAAGGCGAGTTGGCCTTGAACCTGATAGTAGTATTTGTGGCTCTTCTTAAGGCAGGCCTGGCCTTTAACTGTGATCAGGTGTTTAACTTGGGTAACATTTTCAACATCGCAACTCTTAACCTCAGCAAGACCAAATGGTGGTGCTTCTGTTGGGCAGAAGACTTTAGCATCCGGGCTGGCTGCAAGGTGAGGTGAATCAGGGTGGATGATGACCCCGCATTGTTTCAGAGAGACATCACAAAAATCAGAATATTGCCTCAGTATCTCAGGTTCCAGATCCAACCCTCTTCTCATAGCAGCTGTCTGAGGAGTTCCTCTCAGAATGCGGGTTGCCAAAGCCTTGGCAGACAACTCCCCACGAACATGGCATATTTCACGGAATCTGCTGGCTGTCAGTCGGGGTTTGCGTACCTGGCTCCACAGCTGGCATTCTGACTGCATTCTTGTTTCTGCTTCAATAGCAGCAGACATCTCCTCTGACACAATCAGGCTGTCCAAATGACATTGTTGTATGTAGTTGGGCTCAAAATCAATGGGAAATTTAAAGTTGTAACCTTCAATAGGCAACTGAGGAAACTCACTGGCACCAGGGTGTTTAATAATATCTCTACTTAATTCTAGAGGGCACTGGTAAGAAAGCACAGACCCAAATGGCACAGGGCCAAATTTAGAGTCCACCAAATTAAGGCCCTCAAGCCCGTGCAGCAATTTGCAAATCCCTGGTTGTGGACGGATGTCTTTCAGTTTCTCAGCACTGGCCATGACGTGAGGATCCGGAATAGGCCCTGGCATGAAAGTGAGATATGTCAAGTTTAGATTTCATTAAATGCCACCTTATCTTTTTCACTAAAAAAGACAACCACACTCATCCAGTCTCGTACATGCTTCTAATACAAATAAAAAAATATCCACTGAAAGTCTATATAAAAAGTAACAAATAATAATCACTTTTATGTTTGTATTATTTTAGAAATGCACTAAAGTCTTTGTGCTCTAGTACAGGCGGGGGCTCATTCAGACTCACCATCATAGGCTCGGTACAGTGTGCACTTCACTCCAGCTCTGACACTTGTTTTTTTCTTAGCCGCTGGTTTACACACCGCCATATCATTGGTGGCCTCTGGTACAATTCCCTGTGATATAATAATGATGAACAATACATTGTCAAAAGTCAATACAAACTGCAAAGTTCTGCATCAGTGTAACAAATAATATCTGACCTGTGTCCTAGGCCGGTGCCAGGTCTGCAGTGCGCTGGTGCATGACAGAGGCAATGGCACTGTCTTAAAGCCCATGGTAACATAGTGAGCACTTTGAAAAAGAAGTGCTACTATGTGATTACATAGTGCTTTCCCAGCAGAGCAGGAACATGACATGTGATTGAGTACCACAGGAACCTCTGCAGAGTCTAGTGTAACCTGTTCATAGAGACATAACAATTAGTGCTGTACTTACAAAACATTTTTTCTGCGTTTCATTATAAACTACTGTACACAATTTTCAAAACCCAATTTCTTTTTTTAATTAAGAAAAATTGGCTGTTCTGAAACCTTTGACAAGTAGTGCCAACACTTATCGAAAATTTGAACATTTTGAGTTATCACAGAATCTTTCCCAGTCTTTATTGCCGTCAACAACCCACATCGGTTTGTAAGAATTTCGTTGTGTATTAAGTTTAATGATACAAAATCAGAGCTCAGACTGAGAAACAAACTGATCCACAGTGGAACTTTGTGGAATCATTCTTATTAAATCTGCAACCGCAGCAAAACACAACAAAAAGAAAACTTATCTATCTTACCCTATCTTATCATAATGTTAGAGAACTGTTTATCTGAGAAACCTGAAGCCGATGAGCCTCCTCATTTTTCTTCATGGACCTGTAACATCGCCCTCTCACTGTCACCTCACCGTTAACTACACTTGAGACTGTTTCAATACAGTGATTGGGAGAAAGGGCGCAGCATTAGCCATTAATACATTACTGACTCTTATCTTACGGTCGATACAAACAGCAGTAATATTAAAAAGAGGCTGCAAAACAGAAACTCGTCAGCTCATAACCTTCGCTAGCATAGGGCTAATTTAAGCTAAATAAAGATAAACACGTACCTTCATAATCAAACAGGTAACCTTCAACGAAGAACTTGTAGCCTTTATCAAGCTTCGATCTTGAAGTAAGGGACCACTTGTCAGCAAGTCGTTCTACGTCGTTAAGTCGTATTGGTGGCAGATGTGAAAGGGACTGGGTGAACTCCATAATGATGTGCTACTAGCTAAGCGTTCCTAAGCGACACCGGATGTAAACATAACCTGCATCGCGGCAGAACGGAAGTTGTCTGACGTCACGTGAAAAGGGCCCATTGGAGGGTTCCATCTACTAAAGATGCGCGGGAAAAAATATGTTATGTCAAGGTCTTTGTTTTGCTAACGTTAGCGGCCTTGTGAACATTAGCTATATATATATTTATTTATTTTCTCCGATAGCTGAGTGTACACGGACAGAAATGGACTCCAAATACCCACATCTGGTAACTATGTATTTTCGTTGTAACTAACTAGCTAGCTAAGGAACGAAGAAGCTACGTTTTGCTAGCAAACAAACGTTACATAATAATGTACCGTATGCAGTGAAAAACTAGCTAACGTTAGCTACCTGACTGACTTTAGTTAGCTAACTTGTTAGCTATCCCAGCTGACAATCACTCATGCAAAATGTCAATCTATCTTTTTCACAGGCGAGACCTCAGAAGAAGCTCCGTAAAGTGAGGTAAGAAACCTCTTCTAGGGAACTTGGTATAGTGATAAATAGTAATGGCGAACTTTTGTAGGCACTAACTCTGCCATGGTTCGTTCGTTGGACAAAGCCTATGAGGAAAATAAATGCGTTTTTGGATTAACGCCGAAAATCAGGTCTGTGTTGAACACAAGTTTAGGAGATATAATACGTTTGGTTCTATGAGATAATCTTCATCAGCTGACGTCACTTTTTGTGAGTTACATTGAATTTATGTAATCATTAAAATCACGATGGCTTCGTAATTAATACAGCTAATGTTCGCATAGAATAAAACGTATAAAATCTCCTAAACCTGTGTTAACCTCAGACCGTAGTGCCTGGACACAGCCCTTAGCCGTGGTATATTGGCCAAATACCACAAACCCCAGAGGTGCCTTATTGCTATTATAAACTGTTTACCAACGTAATTAGAGCAGTACAAATCTGTTTTGGCTGTACCCATGTTATACGGTCTGATATCACGGTTTTCAGGCAATCAGCATTCAGGGCTCAAACCACCCAGTTTATAATGGAGTTAGGTATCTATCTAGCACCTATGTGAAGTTGGCCACAATAAGGATGAGCCACAATAGTGGAATTTAATTGAATGTGATGCAAATGTATACAAATAGTGGACTAGATAATGCTTGACAAGGTTGGAATGTTATATAAATTCAACAAAAATATAACATTTTGTTAATTTGACAAAAATAAATAAATCAGTTGAAATTGCACTGGATGCATTAGACTTAAGAATTGCATTGGGGGCATACTGACGTCTACATTTATATTGCACTATACAGTCTTACCCCATTTCATGGATCAACAATCCTTAGGTATCAGTCTACTCAGTGACACACAACTATCAGTGTCGTCGCTCTTATTTCCGGGCTTTGACTGTGGGAAATCACCTCCCTGTCAGCTTATTGTGCATATTGACAAGTACATTTTTAGTATTTATTAGGATCCCCAATTAGCTGTTGTCAAGGCAGCGGCTACTCTTCCTGGGTTCCAAATGTTCTTACGTTACACCCTTATTCTAAAATGTATTAAATGTTTTAGTCATCCATCTACACACAATACCCCATAATGAGAAAGCGAAAACAGGTTTTTATAAATTTTTGCAAATGTATTACAAATAAAAAAACAGAAATACATTATTTACATAAGTATTCAGACCCTTTGCTATGAGACTTGAAATTTAGCTCAGGTGCATCCTGTTACCATTGATCATCCTTGAGATGTTTCTTCAACTTGATTGGAGTCCACCTGTGGTATATTCAATTGATTGGACGTGATCTGGAAAGGCACAGACCTGTCTATATAAGGTCCCACAGTTGACAGTGCATGTCAGAGCAAAAACCAAGCCATGAGGTCGAAGGAATTGTCCATAGAGCTCAGAGACGGGATTGTTTCTAGGCACAGATCTGGGGAAGGGTAACAATACATTTCTGCAGCATTGAAGGTCCCTACGAACACAGTGGCCTCAATCATTCTTAAATGGAAGAAGTTTTAAAACACCAAGACTCTTCCTAGAGCTGGCCGCCCGGCCAAACTGAACAATCGGGGGAGAAGGGCCTTGGTCAGGGAGGTGACCAAGAACCCGATGGTCACTCTGACAGAGCTCTAGAGTTCCTCTGTGGAGATGGGAGAACCTTCCAGAAGGGCAACCATCTTTGCAGCACTCCAATAATCAGGCCTTTATGGTAGTGGCCAGACGGAAGCCACTCTTCTGTAAAAGGCACATGACAGCCCGCTTGGAGTTTGCCAAAAGGCACCTAAAGGACTCTGTCCATGAGAAACAAGATTCTCTGGTCTGATGAAACCACGATTCAATTCTTTGGCCTGAATGCGAAGTGTCACGTCTGGAGAAAAACTGGCACCATCTCTACGGTGAAGCAAGGTGGTGGCAGCATCATGCGGTGGGGATGTTTTTCTGCTGCAAGGACTGGGAGACTATTCAGGATTGAGGGAAATATGAACGGAGCAAAGTGCAGAGAGATCCTTGATGAAAACCTGCTCCAGAGCGCTCAGGACCTCAGACTGGGGAGAAGGTTCACCTTCCAACAGGACAACGACCCCAAGCACACAGCCAAGACAATGCAGGAGTGGCTTCGGAACAAGTCTCTGAATGTCCTTGAGTGGCCCAGCCAGAGCCTGGACTTGAACCCGATCGAACATCTCTGGAGACCTGACAGAGCTTGAAAGGATCTGCAGAGAAGAATGGGAGAAACTCCCCAAATACAGGTATGCCAAGCTTGTAGCGTCATACCCAAGAAGACTTGAGGCTGTAATCGCTGCCAAATGTGCTTCAACAAAGTACTGAGTAAAGGGTCTGAATACTTAAGTAAATTATAAATTGGTGTTCTTTTATAAATTTGCTGTTTTTGCTTTGTCATTATGGGGTGTTGTTTGTAGATTGATGAGGATTTGTATTTATTTAATACATTTTATAATAAACGTAACAATGTGGAAAAAGGAAAGGGGTCTGTATACTCTCTGATTGCACTTCATACTGTAACACTACATTTACAATTGATCCATTCAACAAACGCTCCCATCCAGAGAGACCCACAGCTAGTGCCTTCATCTTAAGAGACAACCACATATCATAGTCGTATCCCAAACACATATCACAGTCGTATCCAAACCACATCTCAAATCATTTCTGTGTCTCTCTTCAGTCCCTGTCGTGCCTTAAGGAGTACAGCCTTACCTATGGATTGTGGATCAATGAAATGGTCCAGTTGTGTTCTGTGGGTGTCACTGAGTAGATTGATACCCCATTTCATGGATCTACAACAGGGGTGTCAAACTCATTTTAGCTCAGGGGCCACATGGAGGAAAATCTATTCCCAAGTGGGCCGGACCGGAAAAATCATAGTATATATATAACTTAAAAACAACAACTTCAGATTGTTTTCTTTGTTTTAATACCATCAACATACAACATAAAGCTGGAGCCTGAGGACAGTGTGTCCAAAATAGTACAAGTACAACATCACTATTAATCATAAAACACGTCAAGTTTATTTGAAAATTCTAAAGAAAAAGAACAAACAATGCCTCAGTGATTAACAGAACTGTTTCACAGATGACAGAACTATATCAGGGTGTCATTTCTCAGGCAGAAATGTAGATAAAAATAATGAAATCCTGTTCCCCAAACAAGTGCAAGAACCACAGAGTCAAGAATAGGTTAAATATAAAAATAAAATAAAATCATGCTGTCATAATACTGCGTGACAACTTTGTTGCGCCCTTGCAGCTGTTTGTTCAAGTTATTCAGGTGCTCTGTAACATCCACCATAAATGCA
The DNA here is from genome assembly GCF_964263955.1 of Coregonus lavaretus. Classification (NCBI taxonomy): domain Eukaryota; kingdom Metazoa; phylum Chordata; class Actinopteri; order Salmoniformes; family Salmonidae; genus Coregonus; species Coregonus lavaretus. The sequence goes on from NW_028157303.1 coordinate 47,071, forward strand.
AGGTCCGGCATCCATTCTGCGGAATGAAATTCTAACACTGGTTTGCCCTTTTCTTCCATGAACTGTTCAATTTCTTCTCGTAAATCAAAGAAACGCCTCAGCACAGCACCCCACAACGGCTTAACCATCTTACCTCAGTGTGGAATGGCAGGCCATAGATGTGGTCTTTCTCTCTGAGAAGGCTGTCAAACTGACGGTGATTCAGGCTTCTGGATCGGATGAAATTAACAGTTTGGATGACCACCTTCATGACGTTATCCATCTTTAATGACTTGCAACACAAAGCCTCCTGGTGCAAAATACAGTGAAAAGTCAAAAAATCACGTCCTCCATTTGCAGATTGCACTTTCTCTCGGAACTTTGTCACAACGCCTGCTTTTTTTCCCGATCATTGAGGGCGCACCATCTGTAGCCAGGCTGACAGCGTGGGACCAGTCCACTCCGACCCTGTCCAGCGCGCCGACGAGTGCGGTAAAAATATCAGCTGCTGTCGTTGTATCTGTCATCGGCACCAACTCCACGAACTCCTCGTGACGGTCAACAGTTGTGCAACATCTGTAATGTCCGTGCTTTCATCAATTGCAACCGAAAACGCAATAAATGACTTTACTTTTTGCTTCAACTGGCTGTCCAAATCCACTGAAAGATCGGAAATCCTGTCTGCAACTGTGTTTCTTGTCAGGCTGATATTTGCAAAAGCCTGCCGCTTTTCAGGGCACACAATCTCCGCTGCCTTCATCATGCATGTTTTTACAAATTCACCCTCACTAAATGGTTTTGAAGCCACTGCGATTTCATTAGCAATGAGGTAGCTAGCTTTCACTGCAGCGTCACTGATGTCTCGGCTGTGAGTAAACACAGACTGCTGTTTCTTCAGACCCGCCAACAGTTCATTCACCTTCTCTCATCTCCGCTGTCCTTGAAAGTTGTCATATTTGTCGGCATGAAGACTCACATAGTGGCGACGAAGGTTATATTCTTTCAGCACTGCAACATGCTCTGAACACACCAAACATACAGCTTTCCCATTCAATTCCGTGAATAAATAGGATGACAATTTTTCTTGGAACACTCTGCACTCTGTGTCCACTTCTCTCTTTTTTGACAGAGACATATTGGGGCAATGAGGGTGCCAAAGCACATAATGTTAAAAGTAGAAGCCGTAATAAATATCGCGGGCAAAACAAAGTAGCTCATTTGCTGCAAGTGCTTGACCTACTTGCTCTGCCCCGGTATAAACAGTTTGCTTGCTTAACACAATTGCTATTGCGCCATCCAGTGGATGCAATTGGAACAGCAGCTTATTTTATTGAAAAATTGCAGCGCATTTTTATACTTTACAAATTATTATTTATTATAAATATTTTTTTTCGAAATCATCTCGCGGGCCGGACATTTGACACCCCTGATCTACAATCTGTAGGAAAGGCAGTACACCTGCAGTACAGTGAAATATAATTATGCCCCCCCCCCATTTCAACAGATTTTTGTCAAATTAACTAATTATTGTTTTGTGTTGAAATTATATAACATTCCAACCTTGTTTTGTATCATTTAGTCCAAATATGGCATGATAACACTATTTGTATCACTTTCAAAGGGGACTTTTATTTTGAAGGTGAACCGCAAATTCCACTATTGTGGCTAATCCTTATTTTGGCTAGCTTCACATAGGCCTAGCTAGCCTCTTTTAGAATCTGAGCGTGAGATACTTACTCTCGTTTCTGACATGTAGGCTCAGCAGTCCAGAAAGTCCCATTACAAGTCAGAATGTTAAACAAACATACTTTCAATTTACTTTACCTGTTGTCCACTGATTTTTGTTCCTATGTCTGTGGTAATCTGAGACCAAATATCTACAGGGAAGCATTATCAACCGACCTTCAGTACGCTCAAATCAAATGTTATTATTTGTCACATGCTTCGTAAACAACAGGTTACTTACGGGCCCTTCCCAACCATGCAGAGAGAATGCTAGAAAAATAATCCACAATGAGTAACGATGACTATATACACGGTACCAGTACCCAGTCCATGTTACAGGGGTACGAGGTATTTGAGATGATATGTACATATAACTAGGAATAAAATGACAGATATTAAACAGTAGCAGCAGTGTATGTGATGAGACAAAATACTTAGTGCAAAAGGGGGTAGCTATTTGGTTAATTATTTAGCAGTCTTATGGCTTGGGGTAGAAGCTTTTCAGGATCCTGTTGGTTCCAGACTTAGTGCATCGCTATCGCTTTGACTGCGGTAGCAGAGAGAACAGTCTATGACTTGGGTGGCTGGTGTCTTTGACAATTTTTAGGGCCTTCTTTTGACAATGCCTGGTATAGAGGTCCTGGATGGCAGGGAGCTCAACCCCAGTGATGTACTGGGCTGTACACACTAGGCTTGGGCGGTATACCGTATATACCCTATACCGGGGTATTTGGAAGAAGCCACAGGATGGTTTTTCAATACCGTTAACTATTTCTTAGATATAAAATTGAATATTTGTAGCTACTTTTTAAGTAAATACCTGCAGTCAAGTTGTGCAATACGTTAGATGATAAAGAACAGTGCGTTCTTCATTTCACTTGTCACATTATTATGTAGTTTACGGTAGTGCCCTGTCACGTCTCAAGTTGTGTTTGTTTACAAGCGCACAACAAGAGACCGGAGCCTTGAGTCACTCACTGTTGTGCAGCATGCGCCAGGTGATCTAATTTCTAGGGCTGTCCCTGACAAAAAAGAAATCTTGGTCGACCGAGAGTTGTCTGTTCTTTCGACCAATCGATTGGTCAAAATATTAAAATGTATATTTTTCCATATATAGACACACCCTATGTTTGATTAAATTAACCAAATGTTGGCTACTGAACTTGTCTGATGCTTTAAGCGCCGTGATTAAAAATGAAGACACACAAATTATTAAAGAGGGAGCCAGAGATCAATATAGCCGAACCAGAATAAATGAACCTGTTACCGCCCTCCCTCTGCCTGCTGCTGCTGGCCTTAGCATATTCTGCCATTATGCTCCTGAAGCGGTCGGCAACCTTTTCCATTTGGAGTGCCAAGTTATCGTACCAGTTCTACTGATCTGCGTGCCATTTCTGATTTTCATATGCAAATTGTCGTTGGAACAATTTAATTTATAATAAAGTCTTAATGTCTCAAAATCAATGTAATGTGGTTAATCAAAATTATATCTAAATGAAAATGATTAAATTCTAAAATTACCTTCTATTGCCATAAAACCAACCTACATACAGCCAACAAATAAAAACATTGGCCTGCAGGTAGAAATATGATGATAAAAATACATATATTATAAATCACATTGGCTACGCATGGCCTGTCTGCAAGGAGAGCTGGAAAGATTTTTCTCCTTTGTCATTTCCCCCGGACGACGGCAGATGCTGTAGGTAAGTGGAATGACAGAAATGCAATTGGAGTCATAAGGGCATGTGTTAGACTTGGTGGAATTACCCATTTAGGGATGGACTAATAATCTAATCGGTTAATCGAATATCCGGATGTCCAAACTGACGTTATTATTCAAACACTTGTGAGAAAATTCAATGAAAAAGCTTAGTCTAAATTTAAACTGTCCATCCATGTTACATTGTGGCTCCAAACAAAGCAGCACACCTTGCCCTTAACTACACACAGAACTAACACCAACAACATGCATGATAGTCTTTACATTTACGTCATTTAGCAGACGCTCTTATCCAGAGCGACTTACAAATTGGTGCATTAGCACCCTATAGCCAGTGGGATAACCACTTTACAATGTGTTTTTTTTTTGGGGGGTAGAAGGATTACTTTATCCTATCCCAGGTGTTCCTTAAAGAGGTGGGGTTTCAAATGTCTCCGGAAGGTGGTGAGTGACTCCGCTGTCCTGGCGTTGTGAGGGAGCTTGTTCCACCATTGGGGTGCCAGAGCAGCGAACAGTTTTGACTGGGCTGAGCGGGAACTGTGCTTCAGCAGAGGTAGGGGAGCCAGCAGGCCAGAGGTGGATGAACGCAATGCCCTCGTTTGGGTGTAGGGACTGATCAGAGCCTGGAGGTACGGAGGTGCCGTTCCCCTCACAGCTCCGTAGGCAAGCACCATGGTCTTGTAGCAGATGCGAGCTTCAACTGGAAGCCAGTGGAGTGTGCGGAGGAGCGGGGTGACGTGAGAGAACTTGGGAAGGTTTAGGAGAAATGTACTACTTCTCTTCTAGTCAAGAAACATTTGTGTGTTGAAAATGCCTAACCACATGTATAATCTATTTGCATACACTTCAACCAGACAGACACACACCACCAGACTCTTCAACCAGACAGACACACACCACCAGACTCTTCAACCAGACAGACACACCCCACCAGACTCTTCAACCAGACAGACACACCCCACCAGACTCTTCAACCAGACAGACACACCCCACCAGACTCTTCAACCAGACAGACACACCCCACCAGACTCTTCAACCAGACAGACACACCCCACCAGACTCTTCAACAAGACAGACACACCCCACCAGACTCTTCAACAAGACAGACACACCCCACCAGACTCTTCAACCAGACAGACACACCCCACCAGACTCTTCAACCAGACAGACACACCCCACCAGACTCTTCAACCAGACAGACACACCCCACCAGACTCTTCAACCAGACAGACACACCCCACCAGACTCTTCAACCAGACAGACACACCCCACCAGACTCTTCAACCAGACAGACACACCCCACCAGACTCTTCAACCAGACAGACACACCCCACCAGACTCTTCAACCAGACAGACACACCCCACCAGACTCTTCAACCAGACAGACACACCCCACCAGACTCTTCAACCAGACAGACACACCCCACCAGACTCTTCAACCAGACCAAAAACAGATTTCATGTGTTGCTCAGTTATGTATAGAGTCATGTCATCGTGGAATGCTCTGCCACCAGAGGATACTCAGTTATGTATAGAGCCATGTCATCGTGGAATGCTCTGCCACCAGAGGATACTCAGTTATGTATAGAGTCATGTCATCGTGGAATGCTCTGCCACCAGAGGATACTCAGTTATGTATAGTCATGTCATCGTGGAATGCTCTGCCACCAGAGGATACTCAGTTATGTATAGAGCCATGTCATCGTGGAATGCTCTGCCACCAGAGGATACTCAGTTATGTATAGAGCCATGTCATCGTGGAATGCTCTGCCACCAGAGGATACTCAGTTATGTATAGAGCCATGTCATCCTGGAATGCTCTGCCACCAGAGGATACTCAGTTATGTATAGAGCCATGTCATCGTGGAATGCTCTGCCACCAGAGGATACTCAGTTATGTATAGAGCCATGTCATCGTGGAATGCTCTGCCACCAGAGGATACTCAGTTATGTATAGAGCCATGTCATCCTGGAATGCTCTGCCACCAGAGGATACTCAGTTATGTATAGAGCCATGTCATCGTGGAATGAAAAAAATAAAATAAATAAAATGAATTTTAAAAAAGCTGGTTTAGCTTAAAGATCTAATTTAACTGTACTGTATATAACAATTATGAATATGTATATCTCCTACTAACGTTACAGCAGGTATTTGTTAAATTTTTAGATTTCCGATGATGACCTATTAGTGGTCAGGCTAACCCTAACCCTATTAGTGGTAGTTGAGTGATAACTGTACTGTGATTTTAATTTTGTGAGAACAGGTTTTATTTCGGGTAGGGATTTTTTCTTAACGTTAATGATCCCAATTTCGTTTAAGGGTCTTTCTATAAATAAATGGGGCCAATGTGTGACATTGGGATAAACATTTCTAAATGCTTTGAAAGAAAAATAGAAATAAAATCACATTTTATTTGTCACCTGCGCCGAATATAACAGGTGTAGACTAACAGTAAAATGCTTACTGACAAGCCCTTAACCAACTATGCAGTTAAGAAAAATAAACTAAAAAGTAAAATATAAAAGAGCAACAATAAAATAACAATAACGAGGCTATATACAGGGGGTACCGGTACCGAGTCAATATACAGGCTATATACAGGGGGTACCGGTACCGAGTCAATATACAGGCTATATACAGGGGGTACCGGTACCGAGTCAATATACAGGCTATATACAGGGGGTACCGGTACCGAGTCAATATACAGGCTATATACAGGGGGTACCGGTACCGAGTCAATATACAGGCTATATACAGGGGGTACCGAGTCAATATACAGGCTATATACAGGGGGTACCGAGTCAATATACAGGCTATATACAGGGGGTACCGAGTCAATATACAGGCTATATACAGGGGGTACCGAGTCAATATACAGGCTATATACAGGGGGTACCGAGTCAATATACAGGCTATATACAGGGGGTACCGAGTCAATATACAGGCTATATACAGGGGGTACCGAGTCAATATACAGGCTATATACAGGGGGTACCGAGTCAATATACAGGCTATATACAGGGGGTACCGAGTCAATATACAGGCTATATACAGGGGGTACCGAGTCAATATACAGGCTATATACAGGGGGTACCGAGTCAATATACAGGCTATATACAGGGGGTACCGAGTCAATATACAGGCTATATACAGGGGGTACCGAGTCAATATACAGGCTATATACAGGGGGTACCGAGTCAATATACAGGCTATATACAGGGGGTACCGAGTCAATATACAGGCTATATACAGGGGGTACCGAGTCAATATACAGGCTATATACAGGGGGTACCGAGTCAATATACAGGCTATATACAGGGGGTACCGAGTCAATATACAGGCTATATACAGGGGGTACCGAGTCAATATACAGGCTATATACAGGGGGTACCGAGTCAATATACAGGCTATATACAGGGGGTACCGAGTCAATATACAGGCTATATACAGGGGGTACCGAGTCAATATACAGGCTATATACAGGGGGTACCGAGTCAATATACAGGCTATATACAGGGGGTACCGAGTCAATATACAGGCTATATACAGGGGGTACCGAGTCAATATACAGGCTATATACAGGGGGTACCGAGTCAATATACAGGCTATATACAGGGGGTACCGAGTCAATATACAGGCTATATACAGGGGGTACCGAGTCAATATACAGGCTATATACAGGGGGTACCGAGTCAATATACAGGCTATATACAGGGGGTACCGAGTCAATATACAGGCTATATACAGGGGGTACCGAGTCAATATACAGGCTATATACAGGGGGTACCGGGTCAATATACAGGCTATATACAGGGGGTACCGGGTCAATATACAGGCTATATACAGGGGGTACCGGTACCGAGTCAATATACAGGCTATATACAGGGGGTACCGTGTCAATATACAGGCTATATTCAGGGGGTACCGGTACAGAGTCAATATACAGGCTATATACAGGGGGTACCGGTACCGGTACAGAGTCAATATACAGGGGGTACCGGTACCGAGTCAATATACAGGCTATATACAGGGGGTACCGGTACCGAGTCAATATACAGGCTATATACAGGGGGTACCGGTACCGAGTCAATATACAGGCTATATACAGGGGGTACCGGTACCGAGTCAATATACAGGCTATATACAGGGGGTACCGGTACCGAGTCAATATACAGGCTATATACAGGGGGTACCGGTACCGAGTCAATATACAGGCTATATACAGGGGGTACCGGTACCGAGTCAATATACAGGCTATATACAGGGGGTACCGGTACCGAGTCAATATACAGGCTATATACAGGGGGTACCGGTACCGAGTCAATATACAGGCTATATACAGGGGGTACCGGTACCGAGTCAATATACAGGCTATATACAGGGGGTACCGGTACCGAGTCAATATACAGGCTATATACAGGGGGTACCGGTACCGAGTCAATATACAGGCTATATACAGGGGGTACCGGTACCGAGTCAATATACAGGCTATATACAGGGGGTACCGGTACCGAGTCAATGTATGGGGGTACAGGTGTGTCGAGGTAATTTAGGTAATATATACACTACCAGTCAAAGGTTTTAGAACACCTACTCATTCAAGGGTTTGTCTTTTATTTTTACTATTTTCTACATTGTAGAATAATAGTGAAGACATCAACACTATGAAATAACATGGAATCATGTAGTAACCAAAAAAGTGTGAATCAAATCAAAATATATTTTATATTTGAGATTCTTCAAATATCCACCCTTTGCCTTGATGACAGCTTTGCACACCCCTGGCATTATCTCAACCAGTTTCACCTGGAATGCTTTTCCAACAGTCTTGAAAGAGTTCCCACATATGCTGAGCACTTGTTGGCTGCTTTTCCTTCACTCTGCGGCCCAACTCATCCCAAACCATCTCAATTTGTTTGAGGTCGGGGGATGGAAAGGCCAGGTAATCTGATGCAGCACTCCATCACTCTCCTCCTTGGTCAAATAGCCCTTACACAACCTGGAGGTGTGTTGGGTCATTGTCCTGTAGAAAAACAAATGATAGTCCCACTAAGCCCAAACCAGATGGGATGGCGTATCGCTGCAGAATGCTGTGGTAGCTATGCTGGTTAAGTGTGCCTTGAATTCTAAATAAAATCACAGACATCGTCAACAGCAAAGCAATGGTGGAAATGTGTACTTTGGTCTGGAGTCCAAATTTGAGATTTTTGGTTCCAACCGCTGTGTCTTTGAGACGCGGTGCGGGTGAATGGATGATCTCCGCTTGTGTATTTTCCACGTAATGCATGGAGGAGGAGGTGTTATGGTGTGAGGGTGATATGCATCTTTCAAATGATTTGCCACAGATATAAAGAGCTCCGCACACCATCAACCATCAAAGGCAAGCGATAGTAGTGAAGTCCTGTATGGCAACACTGAGGAAGTCCTGTATGTATAGCAACACTGAGGAAGTCCTGTATGTATAGCAACACTGAGGAAGTCCTGTATGTATAGCAACACTGAGGAAGTCCTGTATGTATAGCAACACTGAGGAAGTCCTGTATGTATAGCAACACTGAGGAAGGGGGGGTACCGGTACCGGGGGTACCGGTACCGAGTCAATATACAGGGGGTACCGGTACCGAGTCAATATACAGGGGGTACCGGTACCGAGTCAATATACAGGGGGTACCGGTACCGAGTCAATATACAGGGGGTACCGGTACCGAGTCAATATACAGGGGGTACCGGTACCGAGTCAATATACAGGGGGTACCGGTACCGAGTCAATATACAGGGGGTACCGGTACCGAGTCAATATACAGGCTATATACAGGGGGTACCGGTACCGAGTCAATGTATGGGGGTACAGGTGTGTCGAGGTAATTTAGGTAATATATACACTACCAGTCAAAGGTTTTAGAACACCTACTCATTCAAGGGTTTGTCTTTTATTTTTACTATTTTCTACATTGTAGAATAATAGTGAAGACATCAACACTATGAAATAACATGGAATCATGTAGTAACCAAAAAAGTGTGAATCAAATCAAAATATATTTTATATTTGAGATTCTTCAAATATCCACCCTTTGCCTTGATGACAGCTTTGCACACCCCTGGCATTATCTCCTTGATGACAGCTTTGCACACCCCTGGCATTATCTCAACCAGTTTCACCTGGAATGCTTTTCCAACAGTCTTGAAAGAGTTCCCACATATGCTGAGCACTTGTTGGCTGCTTTTCCTTCACTCTGCGGCCCAACTCATCCCAAACCATCTCAATTTGTTTGAGGTCGGGGGATGGAAAGGCCAGGTAATCTGATGCAGCACTCCATCACTCTCCTCCTTGGTCAAATAGCCCTTACACAACCTGGAGGTGTGTTGGGTCATTGTCCTGTAGAAAAACAAATGATAGTCCCACTAAGCCCAAACCAGATGGGATGGCGTATCGCTGCAGAATGCTGTGGTAGCTATGCTGGTTAAGTGTGCCTTGAATTCTAAATAAAATCACAGACATCGTCAACAGCAAAGCAATGGTGGAAATGTGTACTTTGGTCTGGAGTCCAAATTTGAGATTTTTGGTTCCAACCGCTGTGTCTTTGAGACGCGGTGCGGGTGAATGGATGATCTCCGCATGTGTATTTTCCACGTAATGCATGGAGGAGGAGGTGTTATGGTGTGAGGGTGATATGCATCTTTCAAATGATTTGCCACAGATATAAAGAGCTCCGCACACCATCAACCATCAAAGGCAAGCGATAGTAGTGAAGTCCTGTATGGCAACACTGAGGAAGTCCTGTATGTATAGCAACACTGAGGAAGTCCTGTATGTATAGCAACACTGAGGAAGTCCTGTATGTATAGCAACACTGAGGAAGTCCTGTATGTATAGCAACACTTTGAGGAGTTAAATGAGTAGGTGGTGAAATGCAAACTTTGCGAGGTGGAATTGAGGTACGGTAATGGTAGTACAGATGCAATGCTTCACCATCTGAAAGGGTGAACAAACCGTTGCTGGCGGCAGCACAGGCCCTAGACTGCTTCACACTATTGAAGTGTGATAAGGGAGTGAGAAAATCACAGCGCTGATTCCAGAAATGACTGCAGTTGTAATGCAGCCATTGTCAATGGCAGAGGATGTTGACTTCAATACCCTGATGGCATATCCAGAACCAGACTACCAGATGCCATGTTGAAAAACCATGATGGCCTTGGTGGAGAAATTGTACAATGATTAGTCTGCAAGTACAAAGCGCAAGCTCTCAAACTATTTTTCTCATGAATCATTGCTAGTTAGTGTGTTTTTGTCTCATAATATGAAGTGACAGACTACCGGTAGCCTACTGTGTCTAGGACTGTGGTACGTAATAGGACCATATTCTGCATTGGGATTTCATCTGGAATTGTATCACTTGTTCTTATTGTTCTAAAGGAAACTGGACAAAAATGGCAGTTTAAATGTTAAGAATTTGACACATCCCTATTGTGTTAATTGTGTTAATTCTCCATGAAGTTGACACTGTCCCTCTGCAGCACAGAGAAAGTGGAACCCAAAGAACAACCAGCACCAGAGAAGAGGAGTCTGGCCCAACCACCAGAGAAGGAGGCAACACAGGAAAGGAAAGCCACATCCTCCTTTCTCCAGAAGCTGAGAGAGGCTGGTCAGTCAAAGCCTGCCTGGTGAGTCCACATCTGTTTTCATTTAACCCAATGAATGATTAGAACTGTCCTGTTTACAATATCCACAGTAGTGGCCCTCCCTGAGTCTCTTTTTTTTAGTATTTTACCCCCTTTCTTCTACCCAATTTCAGGGTATCCAATTGGTAGTTACAGTCTTGTCCCATCGCTGCAACTCCCGTACGGACACGGGAGAGGCGAAGGTCGAAAGTAGTGCGTCCTCCGAAACACAACACAACCGAGCCGCACTGCTTCTTGACACAATGCCCACTTAACCCGGAAGCCAGCCGCACCAATGTGCCGGAGGAAACACTGTACACCTGGCGACTGAGTCAGCGTGCACTGCCGGCAAAACCCTCCCCTACCCTGGACGGCGCTTGGCCAATTGTGCGCCGCCCAATGGGTCTCCCGGTCAAGCCTGGACTCGAACCAGGATCTCACAGTTAATTGCCTTTGACCACTGTGCCACTCGGAAGGCCCCTCCCTGAGTTTCTAAACCCAGATGCCCAACATCGCAATACTTCCGGGAATGCTTGCGAAGTATACCTGGCTGGAGTTTGGGGTTTGAGAAGTCAATGAGAGAAGTGAAATATTCTTCCTTAGTTGTTAATTGTCTCGAAAGATAAAGGCACAACCTGGATTAGAGCCAATGTCTTCAGTAATTGATCATGGTATTACTCCAACTTCCTGAAAGTGACAAACTGACACGTAGCCAATGTCGTCTACAAGCGTGATTGGGGATTTACATTTTAGTCATTTAGCCGACGCTCTTATCCAGAGCGACTTAGTTAGCTAGGTGGGACAACCACATATCACAGGGTGACTTAGTCAGTGCATTCATCTTCAGATACAGTGAGGGAAAAAAGTATTTGATCCCCTGCTGATTTTGTACGTTTGAACACTGACAAAGACATGATCAGTCTATAATTTTAATGGTAGGTTTATTTGAACAGTGAGAGACAGAATAACAACAAAATAATCCAGAAAAACGCATGTCAAAAATGTTATAAATTGATTTGCATTTTAATGAGGGAAATAAGTATTTGACCCCTCTGCAAAACATGACTTAGTACTCGGTGGCAAAACCCTTGTTGGCAATCAGAGGTCAGACGTTTCTTGTAGTTGGCCACCAGGTTTGCACACATCTCAGGAGGGATTTTGTCCCACTCCTCTTTGCAGATCTTCTCCAAGTCATTAAGGTTTCGAGGCTGACGTTTGGCAACTACTGGCTAGGCCACTCCAGGACCTTAATGTGCTTCTTCTTGAGCCACTCCTTTGTTGCCTTGGCCATGCTGGAATACCCATCCACGACCCATTTTCAATGCCCTGGCTGAGGGAAGGAAGTTCTCACCCAAGATTTGACGGTACATGGCGCCGTCCATCGTCCCTTTGATGCGGTGAAGTTGTCCTGTCCCCTTAGCAGAAAAACACCCCCAAAGCATAATGTTTCCACCTCCATGTTTGACGGTGGGGATGGTGTTCTTGGGGTCATAGGCAGCATTCCTCCTCGTCCAAACACAGCGAGTTGAGTTGATGCCAAAGAGCTCGATTTTGGTCTCATCTCACCACAACACCCAGTTATCCTCTGAATCATTCAGATGTTCATTGGCAAACTTCAGACGGTCCTGTATATGTGCTTTTTTGAGCAGCGTAGTGTGTTATCAATTGTTTTCTTGGTGTCTATGGTCCCAGCTGCCTTGAGATCATTGACAAGATCCTCCCGTGTAGTTCTGGGCTGATTCCTCACCGTTCTCATGATCATTGCAACTCCATGAGGTGAGATCTTGCATGGAGCCCCAGGCCGAGGGAGATTGACAGTTCTTTTGTGTTTCTTCCATTTGCGAATAATCGCACCAACTGTTGTCACCTTCTCACCAAGCTGCTTGGCGATGGTCTTGTAACCCATTCCAGCCTTGTGTAGGTCTACAATCTTGTCCCTGACATCCTTGGAGAGCTCTTTGGTCTTGGCCATGGTGGAGAGTTTGGAATCTGATTGATTGCTTCTGTGGACAGGTGTCTTTTATACAGGTAACAAGATGAGATTAGGAGCACTCCCTTAAAGAGTGTGCTCCTAATCTCAGCTCGTTACCTGTATAAAAGGCACCTTGGAGACAGAAATCTTTCTGATTAAGAGGGGGTCAAATACTTATTTCCCTCATTTAAAATGCAAATCAATTTATAACATTTTTGACATGCGTTTTTCTGGATTTTTTTGTTATTCTGTCTCTCACTGTTCAAATAAACCTTCCATTAAAATTATAGACTGATCATTTCTTTGTCAGTGGGCAAACGTACAAAATCAGAAGGAGATCAAATACTTTTTTCCCTCACTGTAGCTAGGTGGGACAACCACATATCAAATCAAATCAAATCAAATTGTATTGGTCACATGCGCCGAATACAACAGGTGCAGACATTACAGTGAAATGCTTACTTACAGCCCTTAACCAACAGTGCATTTATTTTAAACAAAAAAAAGTAAGAATAAAACAACAACAAAAAAAGTGTTGAGAACCAGGATCTCTAGTGGCACAGTTAGCACTGCGATGCAGTGCCTTAGACCACTGCGCCACTCAGGAAAGAAAAGAAGGGATACAGGTCTATAGTTTTTGACGTCAGAGGAGACGAGTGTTTGTTTCTTGAGGATGGGAGCGACTGGGGCAATTTGAAGTCAGAGGGGACGCAGCCAGTGGTCAGGGGTGAGGAATGGGAGAACGGATTTAAGTTTCCTTTCATCTATATTTTTCATAGCTGTCTATTTACCACCACAAACCAATGCCGGCATTAAGATTGCTCTGAATGAGTTGTACAAGGCCATTAATCAACAGGAAAACGCTCATCCAGATGCAGCGCTCCTAGTGGCCGGGGACTTTAATGCAGGGAAACAGACTACAAAGGGAAGCACAGCCGCGAGCTGCCCAGTGACACAAGCCTACCAGACGAGCTAAACCACTTCTTAGACCTGTATTGACTCTTTGCCTGTTTGATGGTTCGTCGGAGGTCATAGCGGGATTTCTTATAAGCGTCCGGGTTAGAGTCCCGTTCCTTGAAAGCGGCAGCTCTACCCTTTAGCTCAGTGCGGATGTTTCCTGTAATCCATGGCTTCTGGAATGGGAGAAGGTCTCCAGAGATGGTCTGGAGGAGGGGATGGGGTCGAGCGGGCAGAACTCACTAGTCGCAGGATGTCATCTGGAGAGAGAGGGGAGAAAGAGGTCAAGGCGTAGGGTAGTTCTGTGTGAGTGGGACCAGTGGACTCAATAGGCTGAGTGAATGAGGAGCAGATGTCATCAACCTTCTTTTTAAAGTGGTTAACAAAGTTGTCTGCAGAGAGGGAGGGGGTGGAGGATTAAGGAGGGAGGAGATGGTGGAAAAGAGTTTCCTAGGGTTAGAGGCAGAAGCTTGAAATTTAGAGTGGTAGAAAGTGGCTTTAGCAGCGGATACAGAGGAAGAGAATGTAGAGAGGAGGGAGTGAAAAGATGACAGGTTCTCTGGAAGTTTGGTTTTCCTCCATTTTCTCTCAGCTGCCCGCAGCCCAGTTCTGTAAGCTCGCAATGAGTCACTCAGCCATGTTGCAGGAGGGTGGGCCGAGCCGGCCGGGAGGAAAGGTGTGGACTTGACTGCACCACTATGTAAAAAATACAACCAGTATTAATGATATTTACAAAATTAATTAATTTGCACTTAATCACTTAATTCAAGTTTTTAGATTGCAGGAAATGGCAGTTACAGGTGTTCAAAGCACCTCCCCCTCGACTGACTTATCAGCACCACCTTGTTTAAAACTCCTGGGGGGACCCTGAATGCCGTGTTTCTGTTCAGCTCTATGAAAGGGTTAGAGGTTAGAGGTTAGGGTTAATGATGTGTTTCTGTTCAGCTCTATGAAGGGGTTAGAGGTTAGGGTTAATGATGTGTTTCTGTTCAGCCCTATGAAAGGGTTAGAGGTTAGGGGTAATGATGTGTTTCTGTTCAGCCCTATGAAAGGGGTTAGAGGTTAGAGGTTAGGGTTAATTATGTGTTTCTGTTCAGCTCTATGAAAGGGTTAGAGGTTAGGGTTAATGATGTGTTTCTGTTCAGCTCTATGAAAGGGTTAGGGGTTAGAGGTTAGGGTTAATGATGTGTTTCTGTTCAGCCCTATGAAAGGGTTAGGGGTTAGATGCTAGGGTTAATGATGTGTTTCTGTTCAGCTCTATGAAAGGGTTAGGGGTTAGGGTTAATGATGTGTTTCTGTTCAGCCCTATGAAAGGGTTAGGGGTTAGAGGTTAGGGTTAATGATGTGTTTCTGTTCAGCTCTATGAAAGGGTTAGAGGTTAGAGGTTAGGGTTAATGATGTGTTTCTGTTCAGCCCTATGAAAGGGTTAGAGGTTAGGGGTAATGATGTGTTTCTGTTCAGCTCTATGAAGGGGTTAGAGGTTAGGGTTAATGATGTGTTTCTGTTCAGCTCTATGAAAGGGTTAGGGGTTAGAGGTTAGGGTTAATGATGTGTTTATGTTCAGCTCTATGAAAGGGTTAGGGGTTAGGGTTAATGATGTGTTTCTGTTCAGCCCTATGAAAGGGTTAGGTGTTAGATGCTAGGGTTAATGATGTGTTTCTGTTCAGCTCTATGAAAGGGTTAGGGGTTAGAGGTTAGGGTTAATGATGTGTTTCTGTTCAGCCCTATGAAAGGGTTAGAGGTTAGGGTTAATGATGTGTTTCTGTTCAGCTCTATGAAAGGGTTAGGGGTTAGAGGCTAGGGTTAATGATGTGTTTCTGTTCAGCTCTATGAAAGGGTTAGAGGTTAGGGTTAATTTTGTGTTTCTGTTCAGCCCTATGAAAGGGTTAGAGGTTAGGGTTA
The DNA here is from genome assembly GCF_964263955.1 of Coregonus lavaretus. Lineage (NCBI taxonomy): Eukaryota > Metazoa > Chordata > Actinopteri > Salmoniformes > Salmonidae > Coregonus > Coregonus lavaretus. Next base: position 62,989 of record NW_028157303.1, read on the forward strand.
ATGATGTGTTTCTGTTCAGCTCTATGAAAGGGTTAGGAGTTAGAGGTTAGGGTTAATGATGTGTTTCTGTTCAGCTCTATGAAAGGGTTAGGGGTTAGAGGCTAGGGTTAATGATGTGTTTCTGTTCAGCTCTATGAAAGGGTTAGAGGTTAGGGTTAATGATGTGTTTCTGTTCAGCTCTATGAAAGGGTTAGGGGTTAGGGTTAATGATGTGTTTCTGTTCAGCCCTATGAAAGGGTTAGGTGTTAGATGCTAGGGTTAATGATGTGTTTCTGTTCAGCTCTATGAAAGGGTTAGGGGTTAGGGTTAATGATGTGTTTCTGTTCAGCCCTATGAAAGGGTTAGAGGTTAGGGTTAATGATGTGTTTCTGTTCAGCCCTATGAAAGGGTTAGAGGTTAGGGTTAATGATGTGTTTCTGTTCAGCTCTATGAAAGGGTTAGGGGTTAGGGTTAATGATGTGTTTCTGTTCAGCCCTATGAAAGGGTTAGGTGTTAGATGCTAGGGTTAATGATGTGTTTCTGTTCAGCTCTATGAAAGGGTTAGGGGTTAGATGCTAGGGTTAATGATGTGTTTCTGTTCAGCTCTATGAAAGGGTTAGGGGGGAGCTGCTAGGGTTAATGATGTGTTTCTGTTCAGCTCTATGAAAGGGTTAGGGGTTAGGGGTTAGGGTTAATGATGTGTTTCTGTTCAGCTCTATGAAAGGGTTAGGGGTTAGATGCTAGGGTTAATGATGTGTATTCAATCATTTTATCTGATCTGCTCGAGCGCGTCAACGAGCGTCTGCGTAGCCAGGCGCTGAAATAGAACTCGGTTGTATTTGTGACGCTTGACTCGCTCCTCATTGGTTTTTAGTAGTATGGATTACATTTTAAATGTTCCTCATCAATCTACACACACTACCCCATAATGACAAACCAAAAAGACATTTTTCGAAATTTGCAAATTTATAAAAAAATGAATAACCGATATTACATTTGTATAAGTATTCAGACCCTTTGCTATGAGACTCGAAATTGAGGTATTTCTGTTTGCAAAAATGTCAAAACTTTTTTTGCTTTGTTATTATGGGGTATTGTGTGTACAGTGCTGAGGAAACATTTGTATTTAATCCATTTTAGAATAAGGCTGTAACATAACAAAATGTGGAAAAAGGCAAGGGGTCTGAATACGTTCCGAAGGCACTGTATATCCCAGGACCAATTAGCTAGCAACAGCAAGCTAACTAGCTAAATGTTCATGAATGTTTAATGTGTTTCGACCTGTCCCCAAATTAATATAGTAGGTTCAGAGTTCGCTTTGATATTTCAACCTGCGTGTCCTGATCGCGTCTGGTGTGGATGCGTGCGACGGTCTTGTCAGCATGTTAGAGGTTAGGTTAATGATTTGTTTCTGTTCAGCCCTAGGAAAGGGTTAGGCATTTAATGTTTATCATATAAATAATGTAGCCAGCTACAGTTCCAATGTTTTGTTTCAAGTAAATCTTGAATTTTATGGAGAAAAGTAGACTGTCTACACTGAGAAAAGTACCTGAGAAAAAACCTCCACATCAGTCAGAGCGCTGTCTGCCAGTTCCTGAATCTCATCAGTCAGAGCGCTGTCTGCCAGTTCCTGAATCTCATCAGTCAGAGCGCTGTCTGCCAGTTCCTGAATCTCATCAGTCAGAGCGCTGTCTGCCAGTTCCTGAATCTCATCAGTCAGAGCGCTGTCTGCCAGTTCCTGAATCTCATCAGTCAGAGCGCTGTCTGCCAGTTCCTGAATCTCATCAGTCAGAGCGCTGTCTGCCAGTTCCTGAATCTCATCAGTCAGAGCGCTGTCTGCCAGTTCCTGAATCTCATCAGTCAGAGCGCTGTCTGCCAGTTCCTGAATCTCATCAGTCAGAGCGCTGTCTGCCAGTTCCTGAATCTCATCAGTCAGAGCGCTGTCTGCCAGTTCCTGAATCTCATCAGTCAGAGCGCTGTCTGCCAGTTCCTGAATCTCATCAGTCAGAGCGCTGTCTGCCAGTTCCTGAATCTCATCAGTCAGAGCGCTGTCTGCCAGTTCCTGAATCTCATCAGTCAGAGCGCTGTCTGCCAGTTCCTGAATCTCATCAGTCAGAGCGCTGTCTGCCAGTTCCTGAATCTCATCAGTCAGAGCGCTGTCTGCCAGTTCCTGAATCTCATCAGTCAGAGCGCTGTCTGCCAGTTCCTGAATCTCATCAGTCAGAGCGCTGTCTGCCAGTTCCTGAATCTCATCAGTCAGAGCGCTGTCTGCCAGTTCCTGAATCTCATCAGTCAGAGCGCTGTCTGCCAGTTCCTGAATCTCATCAGTCAGAGCGCTGTCTGCCAGTTCCTGAATCTCATCAGTCAGAGCGCTGTCTGCCAGTTCCTGAATCTCATCAGTCAGAGCGCTGTCTGCCAGTTCCTGAATCTCATCAGTCAGAGCGCTGTCTGCCAGTTCCTGAATCTCATCAGTCAGAGCGCTGTCTGCCAGTTCCTGAATCTCATCAGTGCAAAGTGCAATTGAAGCACAAAAATAGTCTGATGCAGAAATGACAATAAGAACCATTTTAGATCTGCATTTAGAGATTTCTTACACGTTTTATATTTGTTCCTTTCGTGAAAAAGTGGTCCTCTGTAGCTCAGTTGGTAGAGCACGGTGCTTGTAACGGGTTCGATCCCCAGGACCACCCATACACCATTTTTTTTTTTTATAATGTACGCACGCATGACTGTAAGTCACTTTGGATAAAAGCGTCTGCTAAATGGCATATTATATTATAGAAATGAGGAATTCTGCATTAACTAGCAAGTTAAACTTAGGGGTCACGTTATCTTAGTACGTTTCTGAATTAATAAGGTGACGGTGCATCTTATTGTGTAAGCTTTCTGCCGTATTTGAGAGGTCAAAGCCCTTTGGATGAGTTCTCTGTACAGCTGCCAACATTTTTAATTTCCTTGCATTTTCTCTCCTCTGTTCTCGGGCCAGTCTGCTCCTCCCCCAGTCTGCTCCTCCCCCAGTCTGCTCCTCCCCCAGTCTGCGCCTCCCCCAGTCTGCGCCTCCCCCAGTCTGCTCCTCCCCCAGTCTGCTCCTCCCCCAGTCTGCTCCTCCCCCAGTCTGCTCCTCCCCCAGTCTGCTCCTCCCCCAGTCTGCTCCTCCCCCAGTCTGCTCCACCCCCAGTCTGCTCCTCCCCCAGTCTGCTCCTCCCCCATCTTCTCTCAGTCAGGCCCGTTGCCCTACCGACTCCAGACACAGCGTGTACACATGCTGCATTTTAATTAATTAATTAATTAATTAAATATGCCATTTAGCAGACGCTTTTATCCAAAGCGACTTACAGTCATGCGTGCGTACATTTTTGTGTATGGGTGGTCCCGGGGATCGAACCCACTACCTTGTCGTTACAAGCGCCGTGCTCTACCAGCTGAGCTACAGAGGACATCAGAGCAGACAAGCATCAAAACCTTTTCATTCTCTTGTAAATGACCAAACTCACCATAAATGCCATACAGTCCTGAACTAAAACATAAACGCAACATGTAAAGTGTTGGTCCCATGTTTCATGAGCTGAAATAAAAGATCCCAGAAATCTTTCATATGCACAAAAAGTATATTTTCTAAAATGTTGTGCGCACATTTTGACATCCCTTTTAGTGAGCATTTCTCCTTTGCCCAGATAATCCATCCACCTGACAGGTGTGGCATATCATGAAGCTGATTAAACAGCATGATCATTACACAGGTGCACCTTGTGCTGGGGACAATTAAAGGGCACTCTAAAATGTGCAGTTTTGTCACACAACACAATGCCACATGTCTCAAGTTTTGAGGGAGTGTGCAATTGGCATGCTGACTGCAGGAATGTCCACCAGAACTTTTGCCAGAATATTTAATGTTCATTTCATTACCATAAGCCACCTCCAACATTGTTTTAGAGATTTTGGCAGTACGTCCAACCGGCCAGTCTAGGACCTCCACATCCGGCTTCTTCACCTGCGGGATCGTCTGAGACCAGCCACCAGGACAGCTGATTAAACTGGGTTTGCACAACCGAATAATTTCTGCACAAACTGTCAGAAATTGTCTCAGGGAAGCTCATCTGCGTGCTCGTCGTCCTCACCAGGGTCTTGACCTGACTTCAGTGGGCAAATGCTCACCTTCAATGGCCACTGGCACACTGGTGAAGTGTGCTCTTCAGCGATGAATCATGGTTTCAACTGAAACGGGCAGACGGCGTGTATGGCATCTGACATAGAGGGACCAGGTGAATCCAGGTGAAAGCTATGATCTCTTATTGATGTCACTTGTTAAATCCACTTCAGTCAGTGTAGATGAAGGAGAGGAGACCGGAGTCATGCCAGGCGCACCAGTTTGTGTCAAGAACTGCAACGCTGCTGGGTTTTTCATGCTCAGTAGTTTCCTGTGTGTATCAATAATGGTCCACCCCCCAAAGGACATCCAGACAACTTGACACAACTCTGGGAAGCATTGGAGTCAACATGGGCCAGCATCTCTGTGGAACGCTTTCGACACCTTGTAGAGTCCGTGCTCCGATGAATTGAGGCTGTTCTGAGGGCAAAAGGGGGTGCAACTCAATATTAGGAAGGTGTTCTTAATGTTTTGTACTGTCAGTTTATATTTTATGTGTGACCAAAAGAACACTGCATGGCTAAATGCATATAATTGCAGCAAATTAGCTTTAAAACCGCAACATTTTCTCTTTGCTACAGGGCAGAATACAGGGAGCTCAAAGTATTGGGACAGTGACAATTATTTAGTTGTCTTGGCTCTGTACTCCAGCACTTTGGATTTGAAATGATACAATGACTGAGGTTAAAGTACAGACTGTCAGCTTTAATTTGAGGGTATTTTCATCCATATCGGGTTTAGACCGTTTAGAAATTACTGCCCTTTTTACGTTGTCCCCCCATTTTATGGTAAATCATTGTCATTTTGGAGACACTTCTTTTGTAAATCAGAAGAGAATATGTTTTGAAACACTACTACATTAATGTGGATACTACCATGATTACGGATAGTCCTGAATGAATCATGAATAATGATGAGTGAGAAAGTTAGACGCACAAATATCCCACCAAGACATGCTAACCTCTCACCATTACAATAACAGGGGAGGTTAGCGTTTTTGGGGTATGATATTTGTGCGTCTAACTTTCTCACTCATAAGCCCTAGGAAAGGGTTAGAGGTCAGAGGCTGTGGTCAATGCTGTGTTTCTGGTCAGCCCTAGGAAAGGGTTAGAGGCTAGGGTTATAGGTCAGAGGCTGTGGTCAATGCTGTGTTTCTGGTCAGCCCTAGGAAAGGGTTATAGGTCAGAGGCTGTGGTCAATGCTGTGTTTCTGGTCAGCCCTAGGAAAGGGTTAGAGGCTAGGGTTATAGGTCAGAGGCTGTGGTCAATGCTGTGTTTCTGGTCAGCCCTAGGAAAGGGTTAGAGGCTAGGGTTATAGGTCAGAGGCTGTGGTCAATGCTGTGTTTCTGGTCAGCCCTAGGAAAGGGTTAGAGGCTAGGGTTATAGGTCAGAGGGTTAAAGCCCTGTTTCTGTTCAGTCCTAGGAAAGCCCTGGCGTCTCCAGTGAGAGAACCTCCTCTCACCGAGCTGGAGGATGACTTCCTGATCCTGGAGGATTATGAGCCTTCCCGGCTCTCCCTTCACTGGAAGTTTGACCCCATCAGGACCACAGCCAAACCACGACCAAAGCAGCAGAACCAATCACACAGTAGTGACAATGCCTCAGCAGACATACTCACCAAGGCTACAGCCAATCAGAGATCAGGAGGGACAGACAGACCTCGGACAACTAAAGACAAGAAGGGAAAGAATCCTACAACCAGGAAGGAGAGGGACTCTAGTCCCCAGGGGGTAGGACCTCAGGGTGATGGGCCTGTTAATCATGTTGACCTCGAGGCAGACCACATAGAACAAGACAAGAAGAAAGTCAACAACCTGTTATCTGAACCAACGACAGCAGGTGACCTGGAACAAGAGGCACCAGGAGGAGGGGCCAAGCCTAAACCTAGCCACACCAAAACAGAAAAGAAAGTTCCCAGAATCTCTAAATCCAAAGCTGGTATCCAAGGTGACAAGGTGAACCCCAAGACGAGCCGAGGACGAGGCCGGCAGTCTGGGAAGACCAGGAGACTGTCAGGTCGAGCTGGGGAGGAGCCCGTCACCATGGAGGAGGAGAGTGAAGCGGCTGCAGACCAATCATCAGCTGAAGACCAGGCGGCAGACCAGGATGTTTCTCCAGGTAATATCCCCTGACAGCTGACATCACACATCATGATGGTTTTTCTGACTACAACGTTCATCACAAGTTCAAGTTGTATCATGCCATTTGTAGGTATAGGAATATGTTTTGTAAGAGCTCTCAACAAATAAAAAAATATATAAAAAACATTCACAAAACAATCAATGGGAAAAAATGTAGTTTACATAAAAGGCTAGATGTAATGTTGTCTTTCCTCCACAGTTCTACAGTTGGCACCAACAGGACAGAGACGAGTCATCTCTAAGGTTCCAGCCAATTGTAAGGCCCAGGAGGTCTGCCCCGCCCCTACTGGTGAGGCTGACTCCTCCCAGTTAGCAGGGAAGAGGAAGAGGACCGAGCCTGGTCCCTGGTGGCTCATCAGTCCTGTCAACACACAGCTCACAGAGACAGACAACAAGTCCAAACAGAATAACAAGACAACTACATCTAAACCAGCAAGACATTCCTCTGTGGAGTCAGGGCAGGAGGACGGGCCATCAAAACGCAAGGTGGTGAGAAGTAAGTCCAAGCCCAGACCAGTCCGGACCAGGCCTGCTAAGTCCCTGCGACCTCCTCAGAACGGCAACACAGCCTCCTCACCTCGACCTGGAGCAGTTCAGACCCTGGTGAAGAGGAAGGACCTCTCCACTCCCAAGACGGTCAAGCGCTCTCTGGCCACCTTTGGCGCCATCTTCTCCTCGGGCAGAGAAGCGCTCCCGGTGGCCACTGTCAGAAGCACGTTGCAGACTTCAGGGAGGAAAGCCCTATTCCCTGAAGAGCAGTCAGCCCAGAGTCCCAGCGTCAGCCTCAGCCCTGGTCCAGCTAAGGACCCCTCCCAGGACCCAGCCAGTGACAGGAGCTCCAGCCTTGTGGATCTGAGTGCCAGTACTGTCTGCTATATAGAGCCTGTTGGAAAGCTGGGGGAAAAGACCAGATGCCGAGACTTCTCCCAAAGCAACAACCGACTCTCAGACAACACGTAAGTACACTCCTAAACACTGTTACTTCTGACTGTTGCTTCTCAACACTTACTTCTGTTTGTTGCTTCTCAAAACCTTTACATCTAAATGTTCCTTCTAAACACTGTTACTTCTGACTGTTGCTTCTCTTTTCAACACTGTTACTTCTGACTAGGCGATATATCAAATGAATTTGATTAATTAGAATGTGCGTTTTTGAGCGATATTCCAAATGCCTGCATCGCATGAATCATGGTTTAGTTTTTAGTTTTTATCAGCTTTTTCTCATTGTTTTTTTCTGGTCTCTTTTGCTCAGAGATCTGTATACTGACGAGATGCACGTCTCCTCCCTAACAATGGGAGTCGTCATCCAAGAGGTGGGAAGGCAGGCAAAAAGAATAGGTCCAAAATAAGCCCATATAAACACATTACCCTTATTTTTGGACAGATTCTAGCGCTTCGCCTCTTCCTCTATGGTTTACACACCAAGCCCCTCCCCCTGCCTCTCACGCCAACAAAGTTGTGATATCACATCTTCCTCTCTGACGAGCGGTTTCAACTCGCTATTTGCATTTTGAGGTTTGGTCCAACAGAATCGGTCATATGGACACAAACACATTGAGACATTTTACTATAATAGAGAAGTTACGTTTTTTAACGATACGCTTTTTATGTCTCAACTCCTCAAATTGCGCACAGAGCAGACACTACTAAAACCAGAGTATCAATGAACATTGATTCTGGAAAATTAATGCTCAGTTTGTCGCGCGCGGCATTGTGGTACCACGTACCGTTAGCAGCATTTTAGCCAAAGACTGTTATCCTAGCTGTCTAGTCTGTTTATAAATGTGCATAAGCATAAAACAATTATATAAGGAATTGGCAACTCGTTCTCATTCTGAGAAATAAGGTAGGCCACTTGATTTCAACATCTGAACAAAGTGGACAGGCTAGCATGCTGTTCAAACAGTTGGAGACAGACAGAAGAGTGTGGTCGTAACAATTCAACTGTTGAACCTTGTTAGCAAGCAAATACATCCAGGTAAAGATTAGCTGGCTATTCACTAGCACGTGGGCTTGAGAGATTGTTCTATAGCCTCTAATGCCTGCTACAAGAAGTTAGTCATTATTAGTGAATGTGTTTATTCATGGTTCAAGTTACATTTGTAACAAAAAAGGGCATTTTCATAAACTGACTTGAAAGACAGAAAGCGGCACAGGTCCTAATCCAGGCACTTGTCATCTCCCGTCTGGATTACTGCAACTCGCTGTTGGCTGGCCTCCCTGCCTGTGCCATTAAACCCCTACAACTCATCCAGAATGCCGCAGCCCGTCTGGTGTTCAACCTTCCCATGTTCTCTCACGTCACCCCGCTCCTCCGCACACTCCACTGGCTTCCAGTTGAAGCTCGCATCTGCTACAAGACCATGGTGCTTGCCTACGGAGCTGTGAGGGGAACGGCACCTCCGTACCTCCAGGCTCTGATCAGTCCCTACACCCAAACGAGGGCATTGCGTTCATCCACCTCTGGCCTGCTGGCTCCCCTTCCTCTGCTGAAGCACAGTTCCCGCTCAGCCCAGTCAAAGCTGTTCGCTGCTCTGGCACCCCAATGGTGGAACAAGCTCCCTCACGATGCCAGAACAGCGGAGTCACTCACCACCTTCCAGAGACACTTGAAACCCCACCTCTTTAAGGAATACCTGGGATAGGATAAAGAAATCTTTATACTAAAGTTTTACACGCTTCAGCAGTCGGCGGTCCCGTTCTGTGAGCTTGTGTGGCCTACCACTTCATGGCTGAGCTGTTGTTGCTCCTAGACCTCTTCACAATAACAGCACTGACAGTTGACCGGGGCAGCTCTAGCAGGGCGAACTGACTTGTTGGAAAGGTGTCATCCTATGACGGTGCCACGTTGAAAGTCGCTGAGCTCTTCATTAAGGACATTCTACTGCCAATGTTTGTCTATGGAGATTGCATGGCTGTGTGCTCGATTTAATACACCTGTCAGCAACGGGTGAGGCTGAAATAGCAGAATCCACTAATTTGAAGGGGTTTCCACATACTGCTGTATATATAGGGTATTTCTTACTGTTGCTTCTCTTCTAAACAACGTTATGAGTGACTGTTGTCCAACGTGATGTCAGGAGATCCATTCCTTTTTGTCAACAGGTTAGAAAGTTTCGAAAGCGGACCATCTTCCATGATTGAACTGGAGGATTGTGAAGAGCATGAGGACATCTGTAAGTGCAGAGCATTGTGCCTTACTGCTTCCTGTTTGCTTACTGCTTCCTGTTTGCTTTGACTTTTTTAATTAGATTGTTTTCATTTAAAGTGTGTTGGGATTTTAAATGCACTTTAAATAAAGTTTGATTTAATTTAACACATTTAAACTACAGTGCCTTCAGAAAGTATTCAAACCCCTTGACTTATTTTGTTGTGCTACAGCCTGAGTTAAAAATGGATCCAAATTAAATCTCCCCCATCTACACACAGTACCCCGTAATGACAAAGGGAAAACATATTTTTAGAAATGGTTGCTAATTTATTGACAATGAAATACTGAAATGTCTAATTCACATAAGTATTCACACCTCTGAGTCAATACTTTGTAGAAGTACCTTTGGCAGCGATTACAGCTGTGAGTCTTTCTGGGTAAGTCTCTAAGAGCATTCCACACCTGGATTGTACAACGTTTGCCCATTATTCTTTTCAAAATTCTTCAAGCTCTGTCAAGTTAGTTGTTGATCATTGCTAGACAGCCATTTTCAGGTCTTGCCATAGATTTAAGTAGATTTAAGTCAAAACTGTAACTAGGCCACTCAGGAACATTCACTGTCTTCTTGGTAAGCAACTCCAGTGTAGATTTGGCCTTGTGTTTTAGGTTATTGTCCTGTTGAAAGGTGAATTCACCTCCCAGTGTCTGGTGGAAAGCAGACTGAACCAGGTTTTCCTCTAGTTAATTACTTTACCAAATTTTTTGCAGTTTTACTTTAGTGCCTTATTGCAAACCGGATGCATGTTTTAGAATATTTGTATTCTGTACAGGCTTCCTTCTTTTCACACTGTCATTTAGGTTAGTATTGTGGAGTAACTACAATGTTGTTGATCCATCCTCAGTTTTCTCCTATCACAGCCATTAAATAGTATTAAGATGGTCTGGTCCATTAAATAGTATTAAGATGGTCTGGTCTGGTCCATTAAATAATATTAAGATGGTCTGGTCCATTAAATAGTATTAAGATGGTCTGGTCTGGTCTGGTCCATTAAATAGTATTAAGATGGTCTGGTCTGGTCCATTAAATAGTATTAAGATGGTCTGGTCCATTAAATAGTATTAAGATGGTCTGGTCTGGTCCATTATAGTATTAAGATGGTCTGGTCTGGTCCATTTAAATAATATTAAGATGGTCTGGTCCATTAAATAGTATTAAGATGGTCTGGTCTGGTCCATTAAATAGTATTAAGATGGTCTGGTCTGGTCCATTAAATAGTATTAAGATGGTCTGGTCTGGTCCATTAAATAGTATTAAGATGGTCTGGTCCATTAAATAGTATTAAGATGGTCTGGTTTGGTCAATTAAATGGTATTAAGATGGTCTGGTCTGGTCAATTAAATAGTATTAAGATGGTCTGGTCTGGTCAATTAAATAGTATTAAGATGGTCTGGTCTGGTCAATTAAATAGTATTAAGATGGTCTGGTCTGGTCAATTAAATAGTATTAAGATGGTCTGGTCTGGTCAATTAAATAGTATTAAGATGGTCTGGTCTGGTCAATTAAATAGTATTAAGATGGTCTGGTCTGGTCCATTCAACTCTAACTGTTTTAGTCACCATGGCCTCATGGTGAAATCCCTGACCGGTACAGAGATGAGGTAGTCATTCAAAAATCATGTTAACACTATTATTGCACACAGAGTGAGTCCACGCAACTTATGTGACTCGTTAAGCAAATTGTTACTCCTGAACTTATTTAGGCTTGCCATAACAAAGGGGTTGAATACTTATTGACTCAAGACATTTCAGCTTTTCATCTATTTGTAAAAAATTTTTAAACATAATTCCACTTTGACATTATGGGTTATTGTGTGTAGGCCAGTGACAAAAAAAATCTCTATTGAATCCATTTTAAAATCAGGCTGTAACAACTAAATGTGGAAAACGTCAAGGAGTGTGAATACTGTCTGAAGGAGTGTGAATACTGTCTGAAGGAGTGTGAATACTTTCTGAAGGAGTGTGAATACTTTCTGAAGGAGTGTGAATACTTTTTGAAGGAGTGTGAATACTTTCTGAAGGAGTGTGAATACTGTCTGAAGGAGTGTGAATACTGTCTGAAGGAGTGTGAATACTGTCTGAAGGAGTGTGAATACTGTCTGAAGGAGTGTGAATACTGTCTGAAGGAGTGTGAATACTGTCTGAAGGAGTGTGAATACTGTCTGAAGGAGTGTGAATACTGTCTGAAGGAGTGTGAATACTGTCTGAAGGAGTGTGAATACTGTCTGAAGGAGTGTGAATACTTTCTGAAGGAGTGTGAATACTTTCTGAAGTACTGTCTGAAGGAGTGTGAATACTTTCTGAAGGAGTGTGAATACTTTCTGAAGGAGTGTGAAAACTGTCTGAAGGAGTGTGAACTTTCTGAAGGAGTGTGAATACTGTCTGAAGGAGTGTGAATACTGTCTGAAGGAGTGTGAATACTGTCTGAAGGAGTGTGAATACTGTCTGAAGGAGTGTGAATACTGTCTGAAGGAGTGTGAATACTGTCTGAAGGAGTGTGAATACTGTCTGAAGGAGTGTGAATACTGTCTGAAGGAGTGTGAATACTTTCTGAAGGAGTGTGAATACTGTCTGAAGTACTGTCTGAAGGAGTGTGAATACTTTCTGAAGGAGTGTGAATACTTTCTGAAGGAGTGTGAAAACTGTCTGAAGGAGTGTGAAAACTGTCTGAAGGAGTGTGAAAACTGTCTGAAGGAGTGTGAATACTGTCTGAAGGAGTGTGAATACTGTCTGAAGGAGTGTGAATACTGTCTGAAGGAGTGTGAATACTGTCTGAAGGAGTGTGAATACTGTCTGAAGGAGTGTGAATACTGTCTGAAGGAGTGTGAATACTGTCTGAAGGAGTGTGAATACTGTCTGAAGGAGTGTGAATACTTTCTGAAGGAGTGTGAATACTTTCTGAAGGAGTGTGAATACTGTCTGAAGGAGTGTGAATACTGTCTGAAGGAGTGTGAAAACTGTCTGAAGGAGTGTGAAAACTGTCTGAAGGAGTGTGAAAACTGTCTGAAGGAGTGTGAAAACTGTCTGAAGGAGTGTGAAAACTGTCTGAAGGAGTGTGAAAACTGTCTGAAGGAGTGTGAAAACTGTCTGAAGGAGTGTGAATACTGTCTGAAGGAGTGTGAATACTGTCTGAAGGAGTGTACTAACCCTTTCTGAAGGACTGTAGTTAGAAACATTGGACCGATCTGGTTCCAAGATGAATGTAGAGCCAACCCAGAAACGTTACAATCCTTTATTTATATAATACTATCTTGTTATTCCTCTGACCTCTAAACCTGACCTCTAAACCTGACCTCTAACCCTGACCTCTAACCCTGACCTCTCCATGACAGGGCTCCCGTCATCCAGAGTGGCGCCCCATCTGTCTATCCATCCGTCTGTCCATCCGTCTGTCCATCCGTCTGTCCCTCCTGGTATCGTGCTGTCAGATCCTGAGGCTGTGACTGTGGCTGTTTGTGCTCCTCCTCTTAGAGCCATCACACTGCAGCTGGAGGACAAGGCCAACCTCGCCGACTGGCTGGCTCTGCTCTGGCCTGCCACCGGGAAACGTACGTACACACAGACAGAGATGGGGCAATAGGTCAACAATAGTGTAATGTTGTGTTGTGTTGTTGTCGTCAGAGGGAGGCCAGATCAGCCCAGATCATTTCCAGTGGTTCTCGTACCGAGACAGTGCTCTGGGTTACAAGATGGACCTGCTGGCTGAAACCTTCTCTAATGGAAAGATCCTGCTGGGCTCCTACATGAAGAAACCTCTGCTGGTGGACCACAGCGCTACCACTGTGAGTAACCTTTAACCCCTAACCCTCTGCTGGTGGACCACAGCGCTACCACTGTGAGTAACCCTGACCTCTAACCTTTAGGTGCGCTACATGACCAAAAGTATGTGGACACCTGCTCGTCTAACATCTTATTCCTAAATCATGGGCATTAATATGGAGTTGGTCCCCCCTTTGCTGCTATAACAGCCTCCACTCTTCTGGGAAGGCTTTCCACTAGATGTTGGAACATTGCTGCGGGGACTTGCTTCCATTCAGCCACAAGAGCATTAGTGAGGTCGGGCACTGATGTTGGGCGATTAGGTCTGGCTTGCAGTCAGTGTTCCAATTCATCCCAAAGGTGTTCGATGGGGTTGAGGTCAGGGCTCTGTGCAGGCCAGTCAAGTTCTTCTACACCGATCTCAACAAACCTTTTCTGTATGGACCTCGCTTTGTGCACAGGGGCATTGTGATGCAGAAACAGGAAAGGGCCTTCCCCAAACTGATGCCACAAAGTTGGAAGCACAGAATCGTCTAGAATGTCATTGTATGCTGTAGCGTTAAGATTTCCCTTCACTGGAACTAAGGGGCCTAGCCTGAACCATGAAAAACAGCCCCAGACCATTATTCCTCCTCCACCAAACTTTACAGTTGGCACTATGCATTCGGGCAGGTAGCGTTCTCTTGGCGTCCGCCAAACCCAGATTTGTCCGTCGGACAACCAGATGGTGAAATGTGATTCATCACTCCACAGAACGCGTTTCCACTGCTTCAGAGTCCAATGGTGGCGAGCTTTACACCACTCCAGCTGGCGCTTGGCATTGCGAATGGTGACCTTAGGCTTGTGTGCGGCTGCTCGGCCATGGAAACCCATTTCATGAAGACTCCCGACGAACAGTTCTTGTTCTGACGTTGCTTCCGGAGGCAGTTTGGAACTCGGTAGTGAGTGTTGCAACCGAGGACAGACCATTTTTACGCGCTATGTGCTTCAGCACTCGTGTTCCCGTTCTGTGAGCTTGTGTGGCCTACCACCTTGCGGCTGAGCCGTTGTTGCTCCTAGACGTTTCCACTTCATAATAACAGCGCTTACAGTTGACCGGGGCAGCTCTAGCAGGGCAGAAATTTGACGAACTGACTTGTTGTTAAGGTGGCATCCTATGACGTTGCCACGTTGAAAGTCGCTGAGCTCTTCAGTAAGGCCATTCTACTGCCAATGTTTGTCTATGGAGATTGTGTGGCTGTGTGCTCGATTTTATACACCTGTCAGCAACAGGTGTGGCTGAAATGGCCGAACCCACTAATTTGAAGGGGTGTCAACATACACTATATATACAAAAGTATCTATCTGTACCCATTTCTGATGAGTGTGTCCACATACTGCTGTATATACAGTGGGGAAAAAAAGTATTTAGTCAGCCACCAATTGTGCAGGTTCTCCCACTTAAAAAGATGAGAGGCCTGTAATTTTCATCATAGGTACACATCAACTATGACAGACAAATTGAGAGAAAAAAAATCCTGAAAATCACATTGTAGGATTTTTAATGAATTTATTTGCAAATTATGGTGGAAAATAAGTATTTGATCACCTACAAACAAGCAAGATTTCTGGCTCTCACAGACCTGTAACTTCTTCTTTAAGAGGCTCCTCTGTCCTCCACTCGTTACCTGTATTAATGGCAGATGTTTGAACTTGTTATCAGTATAAACCTCAATCAGTCACACTCCAAACTCCACTATGGCCAAGACCAAAGAGCTGTCAAAGGACACCAGAAACAAAATTGTAGACCTGCACCAGGCTGGGAAGACTGAATCTGCAATAGGTAAGCAGCTTGGTTTGAAGAAATCAACTGTGGGAGCAATTATTAGGAAATGGAAGACATTTTTATTTATTTAACCTTTATTTAACCAGGAAGGGCTCATTGAGATTTAAAATCTCTTTTTCAAGAGCGTCCTGGCCAAGATAGGCAGCACCAAGTCATTACAAAAAATTACAGACATACAACATGAAAAACTACAAGTAATCTAGTAAAAACCATTCATGAATTCACAAGAGTATAACAATATCAAAAACAGCAAATTAAAAACATTGACAGGTCAGGGAATCAGCCTCAAAATCCTTCATCAGAGATTTAAAAACCCCAATCGGGACAAGTTCTTCCAGTTTAAAATTATTTTGTAAGGTGTTCCAAGACGATGGCGCAAAGTACATAAAAGACCTTTTACCAAATTCAGTTCGGACATTTGGAACAGTTAGCAGGATAAAGTCCAGTGAACGAAGAGAGTACCCACCACATTTCTGAACAATAAAAATGCCCAAATAAAAAGGTAGTAAACCCAAAATGGCTTTGTAAATAAAAGTATACCAGTGACTGAGCCTACGAGTGACTAGAGAAGGCCAGCCCACCCTGGTATACAAAGTACAGTGGTGCGTAAGGGTTTTGCAGTTTAAAATAAATCTCAAAGTACCATGATAGAGTGTCAATTGATCTCAAACACTGAGCGGAAGCATTCATATATAAAATATCCCCATAGTCTAGTAAAGGCATAAATGTAGCTGATACTAGCCTCCTTCTGGCTTCAAAAGAAAAACAGGCCTTATTCCTAAAATAAAATCCCAATTTCAGCTTCAATTTTTTTAAGTTGTTGAATATGCAATTTAAAAGAGGCCGTCATCAATTAGAATTCCAAGATATTTATATGAGGTTACAACCTCAATCTCCTTGCCCTGACAGGTAGTAACAGGTGAAAGGTTCAGAGGTCTATTTCTTGCATTAGAAAACACCATTACAAGACCACTGATAATCTCCCTCGATCTGGGGCTCCACGCAAGATCTCACCCCGTGGGGTCAAAATGATCACAAGAACGGTGAGCAAAAATCCCAGAACCACACGGGGGGACCTAGTGAATGACCTGCAGAGAGCTGAGACCAAAGTAACAAAGCCTACCATCAGTAACACACTACGCCGCCAGGGACTCATCCTGCAGTGCTAGACGTGTCCCCCTGCTTAAGCCAGTACATGTCCAGGCCCGTCTGAAGTTTGCTAGAGTGCATTTGGATGATCCAGAAGAGGATTGGGAGAATGTCATATGGTCAGATGAAACCAAAATATAACTTTTTGGTAAAAACTCAACTCGTCGTGTTTGGAGGACAAAGAATGCTGAGTTGCATCCAAAGAACACCATACCTAATGTGAAGCATGGGGTTGGAAACATCATGCTTTGGGGCTGTTTTTCTGCAAAGGGACCAGGACGACTGATCCGTGTAAAGGAAAGAATGAATGGGGCCATGTATCGTGAGATTTTGACTGAAAACCTCCTTCCATCAGCAAGGGCATTGAAGAAGAAACGTGGCTGGGTCTTTCAGCATGACAATGATCCCAAACACACCGCCCGGGCAACGAAGGAGTGGCTTCGTAAGAAGCATTTCAAGGTCCTGCAGTATCCAGATCTCAACCCCATAGAAAATCTTTGGAGGGAGTTGAAAGTCCGTGTTGCCCAGCGACAGCCCCAAAACATCACTGCTCTAGAGGAGATCTGCATGGAGGAATGGGCCAAAATACCAGCAACAGTGTGTGAAAACCTTGTGAAGACTTACAGAAAACGTTTGACCTGTGTCATTGCCAACAAAGGGTATATAACAAAGTATTGAGAAACTTTTGTTATTGACCAAATACTTATTTTCCACCATAATTTGCAAATAAATTCATAAAAAATCCTACAATGTGATTTTCTGGATTTTTTTCCCTCATTTTGTCTGTCATAGTTGACGTGTACCTATGATGAAAATTACAGGTCTCTCTCATCTTTTTAAGTGGGATAACTTGCACAATTGGTGGCTGACTAAATACTTTTTTCCCCCACTGTATAGTGTTTATCATATCAGAATGAGAATATCAGTTCAGAGTGATGTCAGATACGTCATATCAGAATGAGTGTAGGGCTGGGCAATATATCGAATGAATGTTTTAGAGCGATGTTCCAAATGCCTATATCACTCCACAGACACCAAGCCCCTCCTCCTTAACACTCCACAGACACCAAGCCCCTCCTTAACACTCCACAGACACCAAGCCCCTCCTCCTTATCACTCCACAGACACCAAGCCCCTCCTCCTTAACACTCCACAGACACCAAGCCCCTCCTCCTTAACACTCCACAGACACCAAGCCCCTCCTCCTTATCACTCCACAGACACCAAGCCCCTCCTCCTTAACACTCCACAGACACCAAGCCCCTCCTCCTTAACACTCCACAGACACCAAGCCCCTCCTCCTTAACACTCCACAGACACCAAGCCCCTCCTCCTTAACACTCCACAGACACCAAGCCCCTCCTCCTTAACACTCCACAGACACCAAGCCCCTCCTCTTTAACACTCCACAGACACCAAGCCCCTCCCCCGGCCCGTGTTAATATTTATAAAAAAAAATCTCTCTGCATTGTTGGGAAGGGCCCATAAGTAAGCATTTCACTGTAAATCTACACTTGTTGTTTACGAAAAATGTAACAAATAAAATTTGATTTGTTTAAACTCGCTATTTGCATTTGAGGTTTGGTCCAACAGAACCGGTCATATGGACACAGAAACACAGAGACATTATTTTACTGTAATAGAGGAGAAGTTAGCCTTTCTAACTACCCTTTTTATGTCTCAACTTCCAACATGTAGAACAGAGCAGACCAAAACGAGAGTGTCAATGAACATGTGGTAAAGTAATGCTCAGTACAGCTAGCAGCAATCTAGCCACAGGCTGTCAGCTGTCTAGTCTGTGTGTTATGAATGTGCAATGAGCACAAAAATACGCATTTATATAAGGAATTGCCAACTTGTTGTTATTCTGAGAAATAAGCATCTTATCCAGGTAGGCTACTTGATTTCAATATCTTAAAGTGAACAGGTGTTCAAACAATTGGAGGCGGCCAGGAGGGTGTGTTCATAACAGTTCAACTGTTCTACCGTCTTAGCAAGCAAATAGATCCAAGTTGGCTTGCCTTTTAAATATAAAGATTAGCTGGCTAATCACTAACACGTGGGCTTGTGCTTGAGAGATTTGTTTATGAGGCCCGTGTTAATTTTCTATAATGACTGCTACAAGATGTTGGTCATTATTAGTGGATGTGCGTTGTGGATAGTTCTGATTCAATTTGTTACAAAAAGGGAATTTTCATAGACAGACATGAAAGCCAGAATAGTGATTATTGCAAAAAAAGGTTAAACTATTTTGATAAAATAATGTAATTATTAGTGTGGCTGTGGAAGGCTTATATTTAGGTATAATTTTGTGTTTTGACCTTTTTAATTGTGCAACAAAACTTATTCAGAGAACTTTTAAAATGTAGTGATATATCGTGAGTCGCCCATAAGTTTGAAATAGGGATGCACATTTCGGTAAATTTTGCTGCTGGCGAACCTACCCTCATTAACCGGACAACAAACTGATTTGCCTAACAGTATGCATGCATACAAGGAACGGAAATGTTTCATTAATTAACCTCTTATGGATCGGACCCTTTTTTTTCAATTTTCACCTAAAATGACATACCCAAATCTAACTGCCTGTAGCTCAGGACCTGAAGCAAGGCTATGCATATTCTTGATACGATTTGAAAGGAAACACTTTGAAGTTTGTAACTGTGAAATTAATGTAGGAGAATATAACACATTAGATCTGGTAAAAGATAATACAAACAAAAAATATGCATTTTTGTGTTTTTTGTTCCATCTTTGAAATGCAAGAGAAAGGCCACAATATAATATTGCAGTTTAGGCGCAATTTAGATTTTGGCCAACAGATGGCAGCAGTGTGTGACGTTTCGGATTGATCCAGTGAAGCATTGCAATACTGGACTATTATGTACTTGGAAATGTAATTGATACATTTCCAAGTACATAACTATAGAGAACATATATATATTTTGTATTACCATATCATTTTTGTAAGTTTACACACTCCCAGGAATGTCATACATGATGGATCATTAGCTTATACACTAACTTTCACACATCTAGATGGCCGGGCGGGGTGGGTGTGGAGCCAGAGACAGCAGGGGTTCAAACTGTAAAACCCAGTTCCTACATTTGAATATAAAAAATGATTTTATCAAACAAAACGATGCTACATTTTATCTTTGGGACCCTTAGGATGACAAATCAGAGCAAGATTACTGAATGTAAGTACATTATTTACCTTCAGAGGTGAATATATCAAACCAGTTGCCGTGATACGTTTTTTGTTGTTGTGCACTCTCCTCAGTATTTTTTCACTGAAATGGCTAATGTAAATTGGACAGTGCAGTTAGATTAACAATAATTTAAGCTTTCTGCCCATATAAGACATGTCTATGTCCTGGAAAGTTTGCTGTTACTTACAACAGTCATGCTAACCACATTAGCGCATGTTAGCTCAACCGTCCCGTATACGGGACACCGATCCCGTAGAGGTTAACAGCTTAATGGAAACATGCAACAATAGCAAGCCTATAGTCTTACAGTTAAAAGGCTATAGCCTATTATTGAACATGCAACTCATGTAATGAAGCAGCTAATAAAATTTAATTTTGCTGCCTCTCTAACCTGGTGGTCCCTGCACGCACGACCCACGTGGAGTTCCAGGTCTCAGGAAGCCTCTAGAACTGCTGTTCTGTGGCCAACAAGGCAGAGTTCATCTCAGTCTATGCTACCCTCCAGTCCCTCGACTTCTTGGCGCTGACGGAAACATGGATTACCACTGAAAACACTGCTACTCCTACTGCTCTCTCCTCGTCTGACCATGTGTTCTCGCATACCCCGAGAGCATCTGGTCAGCGGGGTGGTGGCACAGGAATCCTCATCTCTCCCAAGTGTACATTCTCTATTTTTCCCCTGACTCATCTGTCTATCTCCTCATTTGAATTCCATGCTGTCACAGTCACTAGCCCATTCAAGCTTAACATCCTTGTCATTTATCGCCCTCCAGGTTCCCTTGGAGAGTTCATCAATTAGCTTGACGCCTTGATAAGTTCCTTTCCTGAGGATGGCTCACCCCTCACAGTTCTGGGGGACTTCAACCTCCCTACGTCTACCTTTGACTCATTTCTCTCTGCCGCCTCCTTTCCACTCCTCTCCTCTTTTGACCTCACCCTCTCACCGCCCCCCCCCTACTCACAAGGCAGGCAATACGCTTGACCTCATCTTTACTAGATGCTGTTCTTCTACTAATCTCACTGCAACTCCCCTCCATGTCTCCGACCACTACTTTGTATCCTTTTCTCTCTCGCTCTCCTCCAACACTACTCACTCTGCCCCTACTCAGATGGTAATGCGCCGTCGCAACCTTCGCTCTCTCTCTCCCCCTCTACTCTCTCCTCTTCCATCCTATCATCTCTTCCCTCTGCCCCATCCTTCTCCCTCCAATTTCCTGATTCTGCCTCCTCAACCCTCCTCTCCTCCCTTTCTGCATCCTTTGACTCTCTATGTCCCCTATCCTCCCGGCCGGCTCGGTCCTCCCCTCCAGCTCCGTGGCTTGATGACTCATTGCGAGCTCACAGAACAGGGCTCCGGGCAGCTGAGTGGAAATGGAGGAAAACTAGACTCCCTGCGGACCTGGCATCTTTTCACTCCCTCCTCTCTACATTTTCTTCATCTGTTTCTGCTGCTAAAGCCACTTTCTACCACTCTAAATTCCAAGCATCTGCCTCTAACCCTAGGAAGCTCTTTGCCACCTTCTCCTCCCTGCTGAATCCTCCTCCTCCTCCCCCTCCCTCCTCCCTCTCTGTGGATGACTTCGTCAACCATTTTGAAAAGAAGGTTGACGACATCCGATCCTCGTTTGTTAAGTCTAATGACACTGCTGGTCCTGCTCACACTGCCCTACCCTATGCTTTGACTTCTTTCTCCCCTCTCTCTCCAGATAAAATCTTGCAACTTGTGACGGCCGGCCGCCCAAAAACCTGCCCGCTTGACCCTATCCCCTCCTCTCTTCTCCAGACCATCTCCGGTGACCTTCTCCCTTACCTCACCTCGCTGATCAACTCATCCTTGACCGCTGGCTATGTCCCTTCCGTCTTCAAGAGAGCGAGAGTTGCACCCCTTCTCAAAAAACCAACACTCGATCCCTCTGATGTCAACAACTACAGACCAGTATCCCTTCTTTCTTTTCTCTCCAAAACTCTTGAGCGTGCCGTCTTTAGCCAACTCTCTTGCTATCTCTCTCAGAATGACCTTCTTGATCCAAACCAGTCAGGTTTCAAGACTGGTCATTCAACTGAGACTGCTCTTCTCTGTGTCACAGAGGCTGTCCGCACTGCTAAAGCTAACTCTCTCTCCTCTGCTCTTATCCTTCTAGACCTATCCGCTGCCTTTGATACTGTGAACCATCAGATCCTCCTCTCCACCCTCTCCGAGCTGGGCATCTCCGGCGCGGCTCACTCTTGGATTGCGTCCTACCTGACCGGTCGCTCCTTCCAAGTGGCGTGGCGAGAATCTGTCTCCGCACCACGTGCTCTCACCACTGGTGTCCCCCAGGGCTCAGTTCTAGGCCCTCTCCTATTCTCGCTATACACCAAGTCACTTGGCTCTGTCATATCCTCACATGGCCTCTCCTATCATTGCTACTCAGACGACACACAACTAATCTTCTCCTTTCCCCCTTCTGATAACCAGGTGGCGAATCGCATCTCTGCATGTCTGGCAGACATATCAGTATGGATGACGGATCACCACCTCAAGCTGAACCTTGGCAAGACGGAGCTGCTCTTCCTCCCGGGGAAGGACTGCCCGTTCCATGATCTCGCCATCACGGTTGACAACTCCGTTGTGTCCTCCTCCCAGAGTGCGAAGAGCCTTGGCGTGACCCTGGACAACACCCTGTCGTTCTCCGCTAATATCAAGGCGGTGACCCGATCTTGTAGGTTCATGCTCTACAACATTCGGAGAGTACGACCCTGCCTTACACAGGAAGCGGCACAGGTCCTAATCCAGGCACTTGTCATCTCCCGTCTGGATTACTGCAACTCGCTGTTGGCTGGGCTCCCTGCCTGTGCCATTAAACCCCTACAACTTATCCAGAACGCTGCAGCCCGTCTGGTGTTCAACCTTCCCAAGTTCTCTCACGTCACCCCGCTCCTCCGCACACTCCACTGGCTTCCAGTTGAAGCTCGCATCTGCTACAAGACCATGGTGCTTGCCTACGGAGCTGTGAGGGGAACGGCACCTCCGTACCTTCAGGCTCTGATCAGTCCCTACACCCAAACGAGGGCATTGCGTTCATCCACCTCTGGCCTGCTGGCTCCCCTTCCTCTGCGGAAGCACAGTTCCCGCTCAGCCCAGGCAAAACTGTTCGCTGCTCTGGCACCCCAATGGTGGAACAAGCTCCTTCACAACGCCAGGACAGCGGAGTCACTGACCACCTTCCGGAGACACTTGAAACCCTACCTATTTAAGGAATACCTGGGATAGGATAAAGTAATCCTTCTACCCCTCTTTACCCCCCCCCCCCCCCCCCCCAAAAAAAAAAAAAAATACATTGTAAAGTGGTTATCCCACTGGCTATAAGGTGAATGCACCATTTTGTAAGTCGCTTTGGATGAGGGAGGGAGGGAGGGAGGGAGGGATTCCATATTCAATATAGAGGGCTGATATTTTTATTTTTCAGGTTTGGCTTTTTCAGGAGAGGCTTTATTACTGCCACTTTTAGTGAGTTTGGTTCACATCCAGAGGATAGGGAGACATTTATTATGTTCAACATAGGAGGACCAAGCACAGGAAGTAGCTCTTTCAGTAGTTTAGTTGGAATAGGGTCCTGTAGGCAGTTCTGTGCAGACTCAGGACAACAGCGTTTTGCAGAAATACGCATATTAAAGTCCACAATTTGTTTTCTAATGATCATGATCTTTTCTTGGAAGAAGTTCTTAAATTCATCACTGCTAGGCCGTCCTCCCTTTTTTAAATTTGTTTTTATTCTGCTCAATAAGATTGGATCAGTAGGCTGATCGAATAGCAGGCTGTGATGGATCAGTAGGCTGATCGAATAGCAGGCTGTGATGGATCAGTAGGCTGATCGAATAGCAGGCTGTGATGGATCAGTAGGCTGATCGAATAGCAGGCTGTGATGGATCAGTAGGTTGATCGAACAGCAGGCTGTGATGGATCAGTAGGCTGATCGAACAGCAGGCTGTGATGGATCAGTAGGCTGATCGAATAGCAGGCTGTGATGGATCAGTAGGCTGATCGAATAGCAGGCTGTGATGGATCAGTAGGTTGATCGAACAGCAGGCTGTTGTTCCAGAGTATATAACCTCCTAACCATCTGTGTGGTGTTGTTCCAGGTGTATAACCTCCTAACCATCTGTGTGCTGTTGTTCCAGAGTATATAACCTCCTAACCATCTGTGTGGTGTTGTTCCAGGTGTATAACCTCCTAACCATCTGTGTGGTGTTGTTCCAGGTGTATAACCTCCTAACCATCTGTGTGGTGTTGTTCCAGGTGTATAACCTCCTAACCATCTGTGTGTTGTTGTTCCAGGTGTATAACCTCCTAACCATCTGTGTGGTGTTGTTCCAGGTGTATAACCTCCTAACCATCTGTGTGTTGTTGTTCCAGGTGTATAACCTCCTAACCATCTGTGTGGTGTTGTTCCAGAGTATATAACCTCCTAACCATCTGTGTGGTGTTGTTCCAGGTGTATAACCTCCTAACCATCTGTGTGGTGTTGTTCCAGGTGTATAACTTCCTAACCATCTGTGTGGTGTTGTTCCAGGTGTATAACCTCCTAACCAGCTCAGTGACTGTGACGATCAACGGCAAAGAGAACCATTATAACCCAGGACAGACCTTCATGGTCCCATGTGGTGAGTTAGAACCCAGGACAGGCCATGCCTTCTGACCCCCTCCCTGTGTTGTCCAACAGGCCATGCCTTCTGACCCCTTCCCTGTGTTGTCCAACAGGCCATGCCTTCTGACCCCCTCCCTGTGTTGTCCAACAGGCCATGCCTTCTGACCCCCTCCCTGTGTTGTCCAACAGGCCATGCCTTCTGACCCCCTCCCTGTGTTGTCCAACAGGCCATGCCTTCTGACCCCCTCCCTGTGTTGTCCAACAGGCCATGCCTTCTGACCCCCTCCCTGTGTTGTCCAACAGGCCATGCCTTCTGACCCCCTCCCTGTGTTGTCCAACAGGCCATGCCATCTGACCCCCTCCCTGTGTTGTCCAACAGGCCATGCCTTCTGACCCCCTCCCTGTGTTGTCCAACAGGCCATGCCTTCTGACCCCCTCCCTGTGTTGTCCAACAGGCCATGCCTTCTGACCCCCTCCCTGTGTTGTCCAACAGGCCATGCCTTCTGACCCCCTCCCTGTGTTGTCCAACAGGCCATGCCTTCTGACCCCCTCCCTGTGTTGTCCAACAGGCCATGCCTTCTGACCCCCTCCCTGTGTTGTCCAACAGGCCATGCCTTCTGACCCCCTCCCTGTGTTGTCCAACAGGCCATGCCTTCTGACCCCCTCCCTGTGTTGTCCAACAGGCCATGCCTTCTGACCCCCTCCCTGTGTTGTCCAACAGGCCATGCCTTCTGACCCCCTCCCTGTGTTGTCCAACAGGCCATGCCTTCTGACCCCCTCCCTGTGTTGTCCAACAGGCCATGCCTTCTGACCCCCTCCCTGTGTTGTCCAACAGGCCATGCCTTCTGACCCCCTCCCTGTGTTGTCCAACAGGCCATGCCTTCTGACCCCCTCCCTGTGTTGTCCAACAGGCCATGCCTTCTGACCCCCTCCCTGTGTTGTCCAACAGGCCATGCCTTCTGACCCCCTCCCTGTGTTGTCCAACAGGCCATGCCTTCTGACCCCCTCCCTGTGTTGTCCAACAGGCCATGCCTTCTGACCCCCTCCCTGTGTTGTCCAACAGGCCATGCCTTCTGACCCCCTCCCTGTGTTGTCCAACAGGCCATGCCTTCTGACCCCCTCCCTGTGTTGTCCAACAGGCCATGCCTTCTGACCCCCTCCCTGTGTTGTCCAACAGGCCATGCCTTCTGACCCCCTCCCTGTGTTGTCCAACAGGCCATGCCTTCTGACCCCCTCCCTGTGTTGTCCAACAGGCCATGCCTTCTGACCCCTTCCCTGTGTTGTCCAACAGGCCATGCCTTCTGACCCCTTCCCTGTGTTGTCCAACAGGCCATGCCTTCTGACCCCTTCCCTGTGTTGTCCAACAGGCCATGCCTTCTGACCCCTTCCCTGTGTTGTCCAACAGGCCATGCCTTCTGACCCCCTCCCTGTGTTGTCCAACAGGCCATGCCTTCTGACCCCCTCCCTGTGTTGTCCAACAGGCCATGCCTTCTGACCCCCTCCCTGTGTTGTCCAACAGGCCATGCCTTCTGACCCCCTCCCTGTGTTGTCCAACAGGCCATGCCTTCTGACCCCTTCCCTGTGTTGTCCAACAGGCCATGCCTTCTGACCCCCTCCCTGTGTTGTCCAACAGGCCATGCCTTCTGACCCCCTCCCTGTGTTGTCCAACAGGCCATGCCTTCTGACCCCTTCCCTGTGTTGTCCAACAGGCCATGCCTTCTGACCCCCTCCCTGTGTTGTCCAACAGGCCATGCCTACAGCCTCCACAACCTGACCCAGGAACCTGCTGCTCTACACTTCACCAGGATGCTGGCAGAGAGCTCAGATTGAGGCCCGGGGACCACAGCCAGGGGTTCAGTACAGGACGATAGTGACAGGACAGAGAAGTGAAGGAGCCTTACAGAGGACCACCAGGTACCTCAACTTAACAGAGTGAGACCAGCAGAAAATTACCCCATACCTACTGTAAAATATGGTGGTGGATCTTTGATGTTTTGGGGCTATTTTGCTTCCACTGGTCCTGGAGCCCTTGTTAAGATCAATGGCATCATTAACTTTACCCAGTACCAGGACATTTTAGCCAAAAACTTGGTTGCCTCTGAATCTTGGCTGCAAGTGGATCATCCAGCAATACAATTACCCCAAGCACACATCAGAATCCACAAAGAAATTGTTAATTGACCGTAAAATCAACATTTTGCATTGGCCATCTCAGTCTCCAGACTTCAACCCCATTGAAAACCTGTGGTTTGATTTGAAGAGGGCAGTCCATAAGCGCAGACAGGATATCAAAGATCTGGAAAGATTCTGTATGGAGGAATGGTCTAAGATCCCTCCCAACGTGGTACCAAATCTCATAAAACATTTATGAAAAAGGATCAGTGCCGTTATCATCTCAAGGTATTGAAAACAGGGGTGCCAATAATTTTGACCCATATCTTTATGAGAAAAATATTTATTACTTGTTAAACAACATCTCCTTCTCTGAGCAATTCTATTAGTATTTTTTGTTGTTGTTGTTGCTCACTGTATATATTTTGTTTGTTTGTTTGGCCGATTGAATGCGTTCCTCTTAATAATAGTAACTACTTTTTCTCTTAGATTGGCAATATAGCAATATAGGGGTGGTGGACTAAACTATCTTTAGGATGGGATAATTGAGAAGTTTTACTTTGTGGGACAATTATACTTCTAGCAGTCTTACAGCATATTTGTAACTCTCTCTCTATCTCTCTATTCTCTCCCTTTCTCCCTCCATGTCTCACCACTCAGTCTCTCACGCCAGTTAAAAGATGGCTGGTGGCTATGGGAAGTTAATTTCAGATTGTTATATATATTAATTAATTTCAGTTGGCTCTCTCCAGCTCACTATCCCTCCTTGGAGGACAGGGGGTTCACTGAGTCACTTTTATTTGGGGGGGGCTGCAGACTCCCTGGGCTGAGGAGGTGAGTGTGTCTGAAGGAATGGCTGATAACTGAAGGGAGGGAGAAGTCTTTTGTCACAATCGTTTTCTTTTCTTTTTTTTCCATTTGAGCCATGTCTCAGAGATGGGCCGAGTGCCCCTGAAAGTTTAAACAAAATGCCTCCCCTGAGAGTCCAACGCAGAAAGCCCTTTAGGGGGGTGTCACACAAACACACACACACACTTACCTTACCCTTAAGTGGTTA
The DNA here is from genome assembly GCF_964263955.1 of Coregonus lavaretus. NCBI lineage: Eukaryota > Metazoa > Chordata > Actinopteri > Salmoniformes > Salmonidae > Coregonus > Coregonus lavaretus. The sequence goes on from NW_028157303.1 coordinate 90,205, forward strand.
AGAACATTGTGCCAGTAACCGAAAGGTCGCTGGTTCGACTCCCCCGGCCGGGCAAAGTGGAAAGATCAGCCGTTCTGCTCTTGAGCAAGGCAGCGACAGGGCGCCGATGATGTGGATGTCGATTAAGGCAGCCCCCTGCACCTCTCTGATTCAGAGGAGTTGGGTTAAATGCTTAAGACACATTGCTGTTGAATGCATTCAGTTGTGCAAATGGCTAGGTATCCCCTTTCCCTTACGTATTCTTATCTTTGATGATTTTCTATTGTTGTTGCATGGTGTATACCATGTGTATCCTGTATGTATGGCTAATAAAACTTGAAACTTACCTGACCTGCCAGTGTGCTCAGGGAATGGCGTCTCTGGATTTAAGGGAAACAAGCTGTGATTATCTTGTAACTCCTCCCTGGTTAGGAGTGACACTGTCTGAGGTGAAATATAGTTTAATAAGACCGTTTATAAACTCATGAGCTTATAGTTTGGGACACTTGTGTACTGACAGTTGACAGTGATACTGTTTATTTCAGTGACAACATGTTGCAGCTCTCTCTTGTGAAGGGAGCAGTGAGTCTGTGTGAGTGGAGATGGACAGGGCTGCTGCAGCATTGCCGCGTTGTGGATATTTAACACGTTAGCTTTGGCAGAGTTGTGTGGTGTGAAAACACACTGATTTCCTAAGTGCCAATCATATCAGCCTCGCCGTGAGAGAGGAAGCAGAGAGCAAACATCTGTGTGTGCTTGTGTGTGTGTGTGTGTGTGTGTGTGTGTGTGTGTGTGTGTGTGTGTGTGTGTGTGTGCCACTGGTAGCAGACTGGCCCGTGTCTGTCTGACTTTCTGTCTGTGTGTGTGAGGGTGACCCTCCTTCCCTCCCTGGGTTGAAGAGGCCCTGGCTTCTCCTACATGTCACTATCACCCTGAGTTACGACACCAGGGTCTCTACCTCTCTCTCCCCTGCCTCCCTCCTTCTCTCCCTTCATCCATCCCTCCTTCTCTCCAGCCGGGAGTCACCCATCCGAAACGATGTTAAAACAGGGTCATCACCCGCGTGCACTTAAAGGGTGTCAGTTTAACCTGCTCTGAAATACTTACGGCTATTATTATATCTTATAAATCATTAAGAAAGTTTAATTATACGAACATTTCATGGAGGAAATGTGCAAGATGACACATGGGAAGGATAATTTAATGGGCCAGCAAGTCCCAGCAATTAATATTGAGGTTAGGTTTCTTTTTTACTGCACTGCCGTAGGGGTGGGGAGACAGAGTTAGAGAGAGAGAGAAAGAGAGAGAGACAGTGAGGCCTCGTCAATATCCACAGCATGTAAAAATAACTTCTCATTTCACTCTTTAGACCAGGAGGCTATTCTTACTGTTTATGACATGAGGTTTATGATATGGAAATGTGAATGCATCACGTCTCCATATCATAAAACTCATGTCATAAACAGTGTCAACGTTTATGATCACTATGTTTGATGTACAGTTACAAGATGACATGGCGTCATTCCCTGGGTTGTTCTGAACAGAATGAGCCTATGTTTGTTTATTGGGAAGAAAATTTGCAGCAGAACACATAACTGAATGAGCTCAGGACTCCTTTCTATGCCCACCAACATTATGATCTGTTTCTCTGAATTGCCTTGTGAAAGCCTAACACTGTAAGATCGTATTTTATAACGTAGCTAGTCGTGTTGGAAATACAACAAGCTTTCAAATGATGCCCACCTGACCCAGATTGCGATATATAATGGTCCGTTTTGGGATTGAGTAAATAACAACTAATTGTGTGGTGGCGGGGATGCAAGGTTGTGCTCTAAACAAAACATTTACAAGTGTACTTGCTTTAGTTCCTCAACAGCACATCTAGGAGAGCTAAAAAAAAACACCTTATAGTTGAAGACTCTTCTTTGAGTCATAAAAGTGCATTGAAATTACTTAGGAACTGTGTAGCCACTTGGAGACACCAGTTAGTCCTCTCATTCAAGCCCTTGTCATTTTTTTGTCTTATGTTGCACCTACCCCACATTTTCCAGGAATATTCTTATCATGTTTCTGAATGTATCCAGAGTATTTTCAGATTTCGTTATCAACAAATGCTGCGAAAAGTACCGTAAATGTAAAATGCACACAAAATCAAGTGTAATGTTTGGATTCAGTCTTGTGTCAGGTGAACTGTTGTGTCCTCAACTTTGGTCTAATAATTTCCCCGTTATCTCCAAACTGTTCCCTTTCAATTGCTACCAGGTTTATGCATATGTTTCATATTTCTTCTGTAAGAAACATTTCAATTTAGCCCTATCCATATAGGCCAATTCCCATGAGTGTAGAGGGTTAATTGATGTTCCTAAACACATATATAAATCGAAGAGTTAAGTTGCTAATGTTCTATATTACTAAGAAACTCTATAAAAAAAGCTCTATAAAATGGGAACGTAATTGAGTTTATTACATTGCTAGGTGTTTTTTCGAGCGTGGTTATTCTACAATAATAGATTCAGTTAATGACAGTGGAACATCTGCTAATTCATACAAAAGTTAACAGTTATTATCATACCTGTGCAGATGTTAATAGGAAATGAATTGAATGCAGGCTGGTATATAAGGAGACATGAAAATACCTAGAAATGTCCTGTTCTGCCGTTGTTGTTGTTGTTGTTTGGGATGTAAGTGATACATGAAATGTCTCTTTAATCAGACGTCTGTCAATCCAACAGGAATTACTCTGGGTTTCAAGTAGGTCTGGAGTTTGGGGAACCCCGGTTAGCTAGCTAATGTCATTAGCAAAGGTTAAACAGTAGACAAAGGTGGGAAACAAGGAGTCATTTTTAAAGTTAACGTTACAGGTATGAAATATTTTGTTACTTTACCTCAATTAAGCTTGCTATTATAGCTAGATATTGTGTTAGGCTATGATGTGTCGCATTTCATTTGATGCAGGCTGGCTAGTTTGTTGCAATGTTAGCTAACGTTAGTTAATGTCAACCAATTTGACTAGCTAACTAGCCATAACTGTCTGGCTTAGCTAACTAGCAATGGAGTTGAATATTCATTTAACGTTAGGTAACTAGTTAAACTGCTTAGTAGCTATACGTTTTCCAATAACGTTAATGTCAATATTACATATTGTCGTTTTAAGCGCAAAACGTACGCGCGTAAAATTAGAGGTTAGCTAGCGTTGGCTATCCTATGAATATAATATCCACAGAGTTAACATTACTATTATCTTTAATATAGTTAAGGTTAACGTTACTGGACTGATCTGATGCTGCCTACGATTAATGTTAACAATTATCGTTTAGTAGTGTCAAAGTCGCGTCAATTCAAATCTGGTATTAGGAACAAAAGAGGTCAACACGACTTCTAAGATATACTAGTTATTTTAATTAATGCAAAAACCTTCAATGGTAAACAGTGGAGGCTCCTGAAAAAATTCTCAGGGGGGGCAATTTTTCTGATGATTTAGGTGACCTACACACATTTAAAAAAAGATACAGTGGGGGAAAAAAGTATTTAGTCAGCCACCAATTGTGCAAGTTCTCCCACTTAAAAAGATGAGAGAGGCCTGTAATTTTCATCATAGGTACACGTCAACTATGACAGACAAATTGAGAAAAAAATATCCTGAAAATCACATTGTAGGATTTTTTATGAATTTATTTGCAAATTATGGTGGAAAATAAGTGTTTGGTCACCTACAAACAAGCAAGATTTCTGGCTCTCACAGACCTGTAACTTCTTCTTTAAGAGGCTCCGCTGTCCTCCACTCGTTACCTGTATTAATGGCACCTGTTTGAACTTGTTATCAGTATAAAAGACACCTGTCCACAACCTCAAACAGTCACACTCCAAACTCCACTATGGCCAAGACCAAAGAGCTGTCAAAGGACACCAGAAACAAAATTGTAGACCTGCACCAGGCTGGGAAGACTGAATCTGCAATAGGTAAGCAGCTTGGTTTGAAGAAATCAACTGTGGGAGCAATTATTAGGAAATGGAAGACATACAAGACCACTGATAATCTCCCTCGATCTGGGGCTCCACGCAAGATCTCACCGCGTGGGGTCAAAATGATCACAAGAACGGTGAGCAAAAATCCCAGAACCACACGGGGGGACCTAGTGAATGACCTGCAGAGAGCTGTAACAAAGCCTACCATCAGTAACACACTACGCCGCCAGGGACTCAAATCCTGCAGTGCCAGACGTGTCCCCCTGCTTAAGCCAGTACATGTCCAGGCCCGTCTGAAGTTTGCTAGAGTGCATTTGGATGATCCAGAAGAGGATTGGGAGAATGTCATATGGTCAGATGAAACCAAAATATAAATTTTTGGTAAAAACTCAACTCGTCGTGTTTGGAGGACAAAGAATGCTGAGTTGCATCCAAAGAACACCATACCTACTGTGAAGCATGGGGGCGGAAACATCATGCTTTGGGGCTGTTTTTCTGCAAAGGGACGAGGACGACTGATCCGTGTAAAGGAAAGAATGAATGGGGCCATGTATCGTGAGATTTTGAGTGAAAACCTTCCATCAGCAAGGGCATTGAATATGAAACGTGGCTGGGTCTTTCAGCATGACAATGATCCCAAACACACCGCCCGGGCAACGAAGGAGTGGCTTCGTAAGAAGCATTTCAAGGTCCTGGAGTGGCCTAGCCAGTCTCCAGATCTCAACCCCATAGAAAATCTTTGGAGGGAGTTGAAAGTCTGTGTTGCCCAGCGACAGCCCCAAAACATCACTGCTCTAGAGGAGATCTGCATGGAGGAATGGGCCAAAATACCAGCAACAGTGTGTGAAAACCTTGTGAAGACTTACAGAAAACGTTTGACCTGTGTCATTGCCAACAAAGGGTATATAACAAAGTATTAAGAAACTTTTGTTATTGACCAAATACTTATTTTCCACCACAATTTGCAAATAAATTCATTACAAATGCTACAATGTGATTTTCTGGAATTTTTTTCTCATTTTGTCTGTCATAGTTGACGTGTACCTATGATGAAAATTACAGGCCTCATCTTTTTAAGTGGGAGAACTTGCACAATTGGTGGCTGACTAAATACTTTTTTTCCCCACTGTATGTCCAGCAACAACATGAAGACAGGGGCAGCATATAAGTCAATGCCAGAAGCATTTATTGACTGATCTCAAAAGTGTTGGCTTACAAAAGCAAAATAAGTTATCACAGTAAAAACAATCAAGGGTGTTCTTTCACATTCCTCAACACTGCATAAACAATATGCATTTCCATAAACAAATGAAATATCAGCTGAAAATACAGCATCTTGGTATTTGTTCAGATTGCAGGATCAACAAGAGCTTTTACCACATTTTTTGCCTCATGGTTGAATTGGAAATATGTGCACCTGAGCATAATTCACAACAAGCAAGCAGGAGCTTTTGATAGAGGCTACTGAAAACATTGATGCAAGTTATTGGTAATAAGAAATTTTTATAGACTTCCATATTCTGCCCTCTTGTATAGATTTGTGAAAATGAACAGTGATAGACATTTTGCCTGAAAACAGAATTTGAAAATAATTTATAGAAAAGGTAAACACAGCTATCTGTATGGCTTTGTAAAAATGAACAACTATATTCTGGCCAATTGTATAGATTTGTAAATATGAACAACCATATTCTGGCCAATTGTATAGATTTGTAAAATGAACATGAACAGATTATTATTTTTTTTTAAACTTTTTTTAAAATTAAAAATAACTATTTTAAACAACATCAACTGTGAACTGATTTGGGCGTGTGTGTGTTAAAGAGACAGACAGGGAGGGACAAAGAGAGAGAGAGGCTACATTACTTGTACTGAAACTGTTCTCTTCTCTCTTTCAATGCAGCAAAGCGGTCAATGACTTTCTCATTGAAATCAGGCATGCTGAGGACTAGTTCCCTCTCCATGGAAAGCATGGCCAGTGCATTCAGACGTTCCTGGCCCATTGAATTTCGCAGGAATGTCTTAACTCGTGTCAAAGTTGAGAAACATCTCTCAGCTTCAGCTGTTGTCATGGGAGTTATGAGGATGTTCAACAGAGTCACAGTCTCAGAGAACGTCTCCTGGAGGTTGTAGCTCATGAGAACCTGGTACAGTGGCAGTGCACTGTACCAGAGACTGAACCTGGTACAGTGGCAGTGCACACTCATGAGAACCTGGTACAGTGCCAGTGCACCACGGTTTGACTTTCTCGTCGTCGGCAAAAAGACCGTTCAGTCTCTCCAAAAGCACACTGGCGATTGAGACTGAGGTTGATTCCGAGATGGGAAGGAACTCAAAAAAGCGCTCCTGCACTTTGTGGTTGCTATCTATGTACCTCAGCACAAGCACCAGCTGTGTCTGTGTAGAAACGTCCGTGGTCTCGTCAGCTTGGATAGCTACGAAGTTCGCCGACTTCACCTCCTCCACAATATGTTCCCTCATGACCGCTAGCATACACTCCAGTAGCTCTGAACGCTAGCCATCTTTTGATAGTAGTACGTGAATTGATTGACGCTGCTACCCGCTCTTTTCTTAGTTACGTTCATGGTTATGTTACGTATGACGAAAGCGCGTAAGTGCAAGCCCTCAGAAACCCATAGAGATTGTATTGAAAGCTCTGATATTTGAAAAAAAAAAAAAATTTACATGAGAGGCTATGACAGACTTCTGGGGCGATTTTCAACCTGACTGAAATCGCCCCAAAAGGGGCGGGGCCATTTGAAGCACGACTTTAGCCTGATTGGACATTTAGTGGCAGATCAGACGTCTAGATTAGAACACTGATAACTACTGTTGCTGTGATATAATTGATTCGAAAAAAAATCCCTTTTCCCGTTTGGCAGTGCGTCGCCCATATCGCCCTAATGAACACACCGCCCCTGATGGTAAATATGATGTTTCGTATATACGGGCTCTCTGAGATGTCTCGCAGGACACCCCAGACAACTAAAAACATTGTTCCAGATTCAATACTCAAATACTCTGACAGAGAAAGTTTCCCACTTCTCTGCTGGCCAATTAGAGTAAAGACTTGAGCGTGGTTTAAACTTTCTCAGCCAATCCGTTGGTTCAGGGGTTGGTCTCATCTCCTCGGCGCCATTTGTTGCACACTTCAGCCAGGCACAAGATTATCATAACAACCTATCATAGTGAGAAGAGCCAGCTCCCTTAGACATCATTCCTATGTCCAAGGAAGGTTCACAGATCACAAAGAACCAGTATAGTCTAGCATTTGAAGACACAATCCTTATCTTATTTTACCCCCTAAAACAGCTCTTCACATCAATCACAGCCTTGCCAGGTGTCACAGCCTACATTAGGCCAGTCAAGAATGCATTCTTTCTAAGTTAGTCATCCCATCAATTTAGGATAATAATAAATCCCCAATAGTAGTTAACTATAATATTTTACTCTAAATTAGTTGGCTAGCCGGTTAGCTAACCTGGCTAGCTAGTTAGCTATGCTGCAAGCTAAATTGGGGGGAACTAGGGTAGGGCGCCCTTTGATTTGGAGGGATTGCAGCTCTAAATTGTCCTAACTTTTTCATCAACCAAAACAATATCTAGCTAATGTTACATTTTAGAGAATGTAACTAACTCTAGTATGAGTGTGCAATCCACGGTGGTTTGATACAACGTGTTATGTAGCTACTGTAGCTAGCCAGTTTGTCGCGTTTTGATTGAGATGAAACTGGCTAATGCACCGTTTTATTTTCTCTTCCTCAGGGCTACAATTTGGGACCACAATCAGTCATTTAAAAATGAAGTGTCCGTCCAACTACGAGGAACCCCGGTTTCCATGCAACATGGAGAAACATGTCACATACGGCGGCAGGTAGCTTAGTGGTTAAGAGCGTTGTGCCAGTAACCGAAAGGTCGCTGGTTCTAATCCCTGAGCCGACTAGGTGACAAATCTGCCGATGTGCCCTTGAGCAAGGCACTTAACCCTAATTGCTCCTGTAAGTCGCTCTGGATAAGAGCGTCTGCTAAATGAAAAAAAAAATAAATAAACATACAAGGAGTCGGGCCTGAAAACCTCCCCACTAAAGGAATGCGTCCAAGTAGTAGTCAAACCACAGCTCTCACCATGTGTCACCACCGCTGCCAACTTTTGCCTCAAGGATGATGTGAAAGGTGTTCACAATAAGGAGAACAACCAACATGATGGGGTACTTGACGAGGTAAACCTAGGCTGTGAAGCATTCGAGGACAGCGGTTTCCTCTCTTTACAGAACAGCCAGATAGAGGACGTTGATAACATAAAGGAACTAGAACAGTCTCCAGGACAGGATATATTCTCCCCATGTACTCCAGTTGCTGATTATCACAAGGCTAAGCATACTGCCTCAAAACTCCCCATACTGAAGTTTCAACACGCTGTATGCCAAGATCTCGCCAACAGTTTCAAGAGGACCCATAGCTATGACTGGTCTGTCATTAGCCGGCTAGCAGAGGACTCCGGCCTTGAAAGGGTTTTGGGTGGGAACATGGGCCTTGAATGTATGGCTGTTTTAAAAGCACTGCTGGAGAGGGACATGAAGCACATCCTCACCAGGATCCTGCATCTGCTAGGAGATGTCGACTTGATAAGGTAAATGACAAATGTAATAAGGTAAACATGTGACCTTTACTGGTCCTATGACAATTGTACAGGTTTTTCAACATGGAAATGTTTTTATACTCTTATCATGTATTCATTCATGGTGGTTTTCTTCACAGCTGTAGAAAAGTGAGCAAGACCTGGAGAAAAATCTACCAAGACAAGTCTGCACTCCGTAGATGCGACCAGGCTAAACAGAGACTCAGGGTAAGCGCTAACATTTAACTGGGGTTCCTTTAGTCATTGTATACCCTTTATCAGGTGTCAATGGTTTTGAACCACATTGATGGTTTGTTTTTTTTAGCTTGCAGAGGCTCCAAACTTTGCTAATCCCTTATGCTGATATGTTCTTAATCTGGATTCATTTACAGGGGCTCCTTCAAGTACTTCAATCTTAATTACCTAACCATAGGGTAATCCACTGCATGAATATTGTTTGGTAAATGGCAATGTCCGTTTTTGTTGTAGGACCCAAGAACTTCTGTAGGACCGGAGAATGTCGGCTCTTTGACACGAGACGCCGCCCTGTCCCGGGTTGTAATGACCTGTATGCAGAGGGTAGCTTCAACCCCTTATCCATAAGTCTAGCTATAGGATGCTCTCCCAGAGAGAAGGCACACCGTCGCTGTACTGCTCCCAGCAATCTCGCTTCAGAGAATACCAAGCGGTGACGGTTGCGCTATTCACTTTGCATGTAAAGGTTCAGAGGACATGATGGTGCTCAGTGTGTGTACTTATTGAGAGTTGGTGTCACCCTTCAATCAGTTCTAAGAAAGTAATTGACATGTTCATGTTACAAGTGATACAATGAGTGAGTTATGCTCCGTAGCCTTATACATTCTTTGCTTGTGTTCTCTAGGCTGCCAGTTTGCTGAAGCAGCACGAGTCGCTGAAGCCCTGTAAGCGCTGCGGCTCTCCTGCCAAGCACAACGCAGATGCCATGAGGGCCACCTGTACCCGCCTCAGCTGTGCCTTTGACTTCTGCACCCTGTGCCAGGGCCCTTTTCATGGCTCCTCAGCCTGCCACACAGGGCTGGCCCGGGGGCCTAGCAGCTCCAGAGCCATCCTCATCGGCAGCGCTCGCAGCAAGAGGAACGTCAGGCGCCTGTGAGATCAACGCCGCCCTGGATGAAGACTCAATAACGCACCTTTTTTAAAAACCAACTAAATTTTAACTATTATTTAGTAGTTTTATTCATGGACCTTTTAGCCCACTGCCTCCTCTCCACATACCAAAGGGATCTCGGCTATTGGAATACCCTGTATTAGAACACATTGTATTCTGTGACAATCCCGTGATGCCAGGTGTTCGGCATTTGTCGTCAGAAAGCGACAATCTTACTGGAAGCCAAAAACAGAATGTTTACCTGAATTGTACATTCATTTTATATTTCTTAATGGAATATCCGTCCGTAAATATATTTGTCTGTTAAATGTGAAATGTAAATATTTATATTGTTGAAATAAATTTATCTTTTGCGATTTTCTAAATTGTTTTGTTTTTCTCCCAATTTATTTTTCTAAGCTACATACCGCCAGAAAACGCGCATGCATGCACAAACTTATTTTCTGAATTTAATCAAGCCGAGCATGTCACAATGCCACTTGCTTCAAAAGAGCTGACAACTGGTGAAACTAAGCCATTCATCCATTGGTGCCATACTGCAATGTATTTTCCAATGTAATTGGTAGTCCAGTCTTGTGGCTTTAACAAAGGTCTGCGGCCTCAACATGTCACCTTTTTTATAAAGGAGTAATGAAGCCATTGATGCCAATGAATTCATGAAAATGCATTACTTTTTAATTACAAATGAATTTCCACCAAGCTGCAAATGATTAACCTCAACTATGGCTCTCTCCTCTTGCTCCTCTCCCACATACTGCACAGAATTTCATATGCTTCTCTGAAATCCTCCGATTACTCACTATCTGGAAAGATGCATTGTTAACCTTAAGGAGTTGAAGACTAGGCATAGCTGAAAACGGACATTCTTTACACATTGACACCAGTGATTCATACTCCCTTCATGGTCAATGATTTCAGGCAATTAAGATATCATCAGTACATTGCTCAGGATAGCCGCTCAGTGGATTACTCTACTGAGGGTTTGATAATGTGCTATATCCGACTGACAACAGACCCATTATTCTAACAGTTTAGAATGAGGTGCAATTTGTTTTATGGTTCCTCTGTATGCCCATCGGAGTGGAGCCAAATCACACCTGTCTAAAAGCAACTCATGAGGTCCATGATAAGTTGACGACCCTCATTTTTTATGCAGACTAAAGGCTACATCATGTCAAACAAATTACTGGTATTCTCCAATAAAATCAAATTGGATGTGTAGGCTTATCTGTAAAGTTCATGTGTTTTTCACATATTGGGGGCATTTCATAATTGAGAAATGTAACAGCGATACTATACTGTACGTTCAATTAAAAAGTCTCTGGGTAATACAAACACAATTTCTCCCCAGTCTGACTAAAATTGATTTCATAGGCCTTATCTGCTGCCTGAAATAATCAGTGGTGCTTGCTCAAAGTCTATATGGTAAAGCAACGGGCCAACTTATTTCACAATTGTATCATCTTTCAATAGTGAAACATAATGCTCTCTGTGCATTAAAAGCATTTTGCTGTCACTCAAAAGAGATGCCTTTGTTTTTCTCCTGCAGACCCAATACATCAGTGGTTTTTCCAATTAGCCTTCCTCTCAGTGCACGTCCTCCCAGTCCATCGGTGTCTGGCCACAGTTGTGTCAGCTCCCTCTGTGCACCTCTATCCTGGGGTTGCTCTCTATTGCTGCCTGCTACACAAAATGTCAATGTGCAGTTGACCGTTCCGGCATGTGTCCTGCCAGCCGTGGTGACAAGTAGCCATTTTTGTGACTTCCCCCTCCTGCTCTGGGCAACGCCCTCGGGGGTGGAACTACACTGAACAAAAATATCAACGCAACATGTAAAGTGTTGGTCCCATGTTTAATGAGCTGAAATAAAAGACCCCGGAAATGTTCAATATGCACAAAAAGCTTATCTCAAAATGTGTGCACAAATTTGTTTACGTCCCTCTTAATGAGCATTTCTCTTTTGCCAAGATAATCCATCCACCTGACAGGTTTGGCATATCAAGAAGTAGATTAAACAGCATGATCATTACACAGGTGCACCTTGTGCTGGGAACAATAAAAGGCCACTCTAAAATGTGCAGTTTTCAACTGTACCGGACAGATGGCAGACAGCGTGTATTGCGCCTGTGTGGGCAGACGGTTTGCTGATGTCAACGTTTGTGAACAGAGTGCCCTGTGGTGGGGTTATGGTATGGGCAGGTATAAGCTACGGACAACGAACACAATTGCATTTTATCAATGGAAATTTGAATGCACAGAGATACCGTGACGAGATCCTGAGGCCCATTGTTGTGCCATTCATCTGCCGCAAAACCCTCATGTTTTAGCATGATAATGCACATCCCCATGTAGCAAGGATCTGTCCACAATTCCAAGAAGCTGAAAATGTCCCAGTTCTTCCATGGCCTGCATACTCACCATACATGTCACCCATCGAGCATGTTTGGGATGCTCTGGATTGACGTGTACGACAGCGTGTTCCAGTTCCTGCCAATATCCAGCAACTTCACACAGCCATTGAGAAGGAGTGGGACAACATTCCACAGGCCACAATCAACAGCCTGATCAACTCTATGCGAAGGAGATGTCGCGCTGCATGAGGCAAATGGTGGTCACACCAGATACTGACTTGTTTTCTGATCCACACCCCTACCTTTAAAAAAAAAGGTATCTGTGACTAACAGATGCATATCTGTATTGCCAGTCATGTGAAATCCATAGATTAGGGCCTAATTAATTTATTTCAATTGACTGATTTCCTTATATGAACTGTAACTCAGTAAAATCGTTGAAATTGTTGAATGTTGCGTTTATATTTTTGTTCAGTGTAACTAGCACTTTTCCTCCCCCTCTCAACCGCCCCCTGTTTATATCTTCCAATAATAGATTGTAGTGTAAAGGAGAAAAATATTATTCATATATGTAGAGTATACAAAGAAGAAGATGCGATGCCCTAGGCTACCACTGAGTCAAACAATCAACATGTTGGCCGCTCAAATGACTGATAACTGTTGATTGGGATTTTCTGTCCAATTGGATTATGGTCACTATTTCTCACCTTCACAGAAGCGTTCTTATTCTAGATAGGTTCTTAAAGTAAGGCCATACACATTTACTTAAATGTTGAACGGATTCCCCTCTTCAATTTAATCAAAAATAAAATTAATATCTGAAAAAGTGATCCTGAGGCCCATTGTACTGAAAAAGTGCACGATTAGAGGATGCTTCCAGTAAAGAGATACACAACTTCCTCTTGGATTATGGCTGAATTATGCCTCTTTTAGCATCCCCAAGAGGCTATCATCTCTTAAAGTTGGTTGCCAGGTGTTGAACTAAGGTCACTATAGTATTTTAACAAGAAGGTCCACTTCTTGATTTGTATTTGCTTGCCACACAATCTGTTAAACATTTATTTACATTTGTATGGCCTAAATACTGAAAAAATGAACTAGGAATCTGTCTCATTCCATTATTTGTTGTGAACAGTTATTTGACTTATTAGTCCAAAAATAGTTCTGACATTAAATGTGACATTTTGAGTATGACCCACTTCTGATGTATTCCTGATCGGTCCTTATACTAAAGTCAGTTGTAGAGATTTAGATTTAGTGAATAGAGTATCGCCCATCCTAAATTTGAACATTTTCCAAAATCACATCTTTAATTTTCTCAGTGCATCTTGTGACCTCAGGGTATAAAAAAGGGTTGGAATTCTGTGAAACCAGCCAAACATGGACAGGAATGACTGTGAGTTGAAAGGAGACAGCCTTTGACTGTGAGTATGTATCAGATGGCCTTTGTGCTCTAACCAGATGATACATCTTTTAGCTGCCCTTTCCAGGACAGATTATCACATTGGTCATTTATTTCTCTGATTTATTGAACTCCAGCAACACTGGGACACTTCTCCAAATGAAACCTCACAATTGAAGTCATTAGACTTTCACACAATCAGGTGTTTACCTACCCTGTTTAGGTCAACAGTGGTCGTGTATGAGTCATACGAGGCATACTACAGTAACTTACTTTAATTGATCTGATTCGGACAATTTTCAGATATTCTCTTTTTTTCCCATGCCAAATCAGGCAAGTTCCATGATTGTGTTTGCCAACATCTGCAGCGAGTGTCTTCTGTACCTGATAACAGCAATACCTTCCCTGTGTCCACAAAGATGCAGAGGTCGATATGATGTATGTGTCGTGACCATCTTTGTATCTGTGCCATTATAGCGGCTTTGACAGCATGGCAAGTGCCATTGAGGCTATCTCCATTTTGAAGTAGGACATTTTCTTCTTCACGATTGGCTGATCCCTCCTAATGACCCGGTTGGACGTGACTCCAACAGGGTCACCAGGAAGGATCAGCCAATGAAGCTGGAAGTCCCACCCAGTTGACTACATTAAAATGATGGAAGCCCTCAATGGCGCTGCACATGCTAAGAAGGCCTTTTGGCCACTAGATGTCTCTATCATTCATTATGACCATGACCTTCAAGTCTGCCATGGCCTTTTAGAGCAGTTTGACACTGAAACCCAGCGGCCAGAGACAACAGCTTATACAATGAGCCTGAAGGACAGTTTCATGAGTCCCAGAGGAATTCTGAACATATGCCTCTGTAGGGTGGCTGAAGGAGCATTGTGATCTACAGATCTTCTACTCTACTAGAACATTGGTAATGCTGGCTCTTTGATTGGGTCATTTTCCCATCAAAGAGCCATTTCGCTAGCCTGACTACCCACCCACCATGGCTCTGGCCCAACGCCACGCCCACTTGCGTTTCTTCTCTACCACGAGTCTGGATTTGTTTTCCTCTCCGACGTCTTCTAGCGATCACATTCTGACCATTCTGATTGGTCCAAGAAACCGACAGGTTGGGCCAACATGATTCATAAATCACGTCACTGGCTTGTATACTCTGATTGGTTAGAGACGATCCAATTGCTCATGACTTTGTTTTGTACAATGGCCCACATTTTCTCGTCAGGCAACCATTTCACTACCTTTCGCTCTTCTCTGCTTCTCTCAACCCCATATCTCTCAGTATGAGATGGTGACACACACACACACACACCATTTACATAATATACATAATATATCACAAACAGTGGTTGTTGCACATGCACATGTACAGACACAATCTGCGGGTTGGTGTATGACAAAGCTCTGGACCATGTGACACTGATAAGGAGTGACTGGCTCCTGTCGCCCAGCCATGTCACACAGACAAAGGTAGACCCCATGCTCTCACAGAAACAGGAGTGGGGTGGCCAGGAAGCAGCACTTTTCCCCCCTGAAATCAGCAGCCCCCCCCCCTTACCAAACACTCTGATCCTTTGAGAGTCAGTACTGAATCACCACACACAGACAGTATCATTAGCGTATGAAACTGGTCTACGAAGAGTGGTCCAACACTCAGCTAAGTAATTACCAAGATACACTACATGACCAAAAGCATGTGGATATCTGCTCGTCAAGCATCTCATTCCAAAATCATGGGCATTAACATGGAGTTGGTCCCCCATTTGCTGCTATAACAGCCTCCATTCTTCTGGGAAGGCTTTCCACTAGATGTTGAAACATTGCTGCGGGGATTTGCTTCCATTCAGCCACAAGAGCATTAGTGAGGTCGGGCACTGATGTTAGGCGATTAGGCCTGGCTCGCAGTCGGTGTTCCAATTAATCCCAAAGGTGTTCGATTGGGTTGAGGTCAGGGCTCTGTGCAGGCCAGTCAAGTTCTATCTCGACAAACCATTTCTGTATGGACCTCACTTTGTGCACAGGGGCATTGTCATGCTGAAAGGTGAGGAATCCCCTTTAAGAGGAATAAGTAACGTGTTCTAGTCTATGTCTGCATTCCAACTAGCACCCTATTCCCTTTCTAGTGCACTACTTTTGACCAGGGCTCATAGGGAATAGGGTGCCATTTGGGAGACAGCCATGTTTGTTGAATCCCGGGTTCACCAGGTCCCAAGTGCACTTCAAAGCATCACTACTTACCACCTGATAGAGGGAGGTGACCAACACCCCTAGTGTGGCAAAGATCATCCCCAGGAGGTTGAACTTCACATCATAGTAGGAGTTCAGGATCACACCTAATGTTATGGGCACCTAGTAGTGGGAAAAGACAGACACATCAGGTAAATAGCGTTACTGTAACTGTAATCATAAAAATTCATGAAAAAAGTTTGGGTTAGGCATTAGGGTTAGTGTGTGGTTAGGGTTAAAGGGATACTTGGGGATGTTGGCAATGAGGCCCTTTATCTACTTCCCCGGAGTCAGATGAACTCGTGGATACCATTTGTATGGCTAATGCATGCAGTTTGAAGGAAGTCGCTAACTAGCATTAGCGAAATGACTAGAAGTCTATGGATATCTGCTCGTGAAAGTACCTCTAATGTCCTTCATACTGGACACAGAGATTTTCTGACTTTGCCAGCTAGTGACCACTCTGCAGAGCTGCCTCCAGTATATCGATCATCTCTATTCATTGTAGAGCGTAATCCCTGTACATTTTTTTGGGAATGACATTGGAACTACGGAACATAATTTATTTAGTTGTGATCATATTACCAATTTCTGGGTGGTTATGATTTATTATTTTCAAATTATATTATTATTGCCAATTTCACATAGGTCGTCAAATTTGGTTTATTCCAAGATGGTCAAAAATGTATTTGTATTAACCAAATTCTTCATACACAAATACAGATTTTTGAAGGCTACCCCCTTATTTATTTTTGAAAGACAGCTTGATATTTTTTTGCAATCATTAAGATTGGTTAAAAACAAACATGACCGGAAACTCACTGCTACCTTTGAAACATACATATGTCTAATTTTATGTATATAAGACCTCTGTGATGTTTGTAAAAGTTTGTTTTCTTAAACCTGTGTGCTTGATTATGTACTTTGCTAAATGTTCATTTTGAATGTATTGTAATGACCCAGCTGGGTCATAAAGTAAAAGAGAGACGGGCACCAGGTGTACAGGCAGAACACAGGTTTATTCCTGAATGGGCTATTGTTCAGGCCACAACCCACGCCGCTAAACCTCGAACATACACAAATAGAACATGTCAAATCAAGGGTCCCGAACAGAAGAAAAAGAGATGAGACCGTAACCCCTATTTAAGCATTCCAAAACCCCGCGGGATTACCCATCATACCCCCCCAACCTTTCCATCTGTCCTGGCATATTTAACCCCTGCTAGCACCCATGAGAACGATCACACATCCATGAACACAGAACACAATACAGGGTCGTTACATAGCCCCCCCCTTTCTAAACCCTAGCCCCTAGGGTTACAAAACAAAATCCTTAAAACGACCCGGAGGTCGCATCAGTCTCTTGTGCCTCCCCTTGACTCTCACTGGTGGACCCCCAGAACACTCATCTGCCCCAATGTCATTTCCAGCGCCCTCCGAAGAGGCAGCCCCCGTCCCAGGCTCAGCTTGCACTAGAGTCTCCTCGCTAGACTGTCCCCGTGTGCTCACATCAGAGTCCTCACTTCCATTCCCTACCGTTTTCCTCCCTCTGTAGGGCGCCAATCGATCCCGGTGGACCACCACCTTCCTGCCCCGTGGGGGAACCTCCACCCGGTACGTCACCTCCCCCACTCTCTCTATCACCAGGCACGGCCCCACCCAGGCACTGTCCAGCTTTGGGCACCGCCCCTTCTTGCGCGTGGGGTTGTGAAGCCACACGCGTTCTCCCGCTCCAAAGTGCCTCCCCCTAGCGCGTGAGTCATAGTGGCGCTTTTGGCGCATTCCTGCGTTCTCGAGTTGCTCTCTTGCGAAGGTGTGAGCCGCTTCTAACCGGTTCTGCAGTCGACGAACATAGTTCGGGCCAGGCAAAACCCCGTCGTCGTTATCAGGAGGGTGGCCAAACGTCAGTTCGGCTGGGGTGCGCAACTCACGACCTAACATTAGTAGCGCTGGGGAGCACGCAGTCGATTCCTGAACAGCCGACCTACATGCCATAAGAATAAACGGTAAGTGGGTGTCCCAATCTCTCTGGTGTTTTGAGGTAACGATAGCCAGCTGTTGTGCTAATGTTCTGTTAAATCTTTCCACCAGCCCATCACTCTGGGGGTGAAGCGGAGTAGTGCGCGTCTTCTCCGCGCCTAACCGTCTACACAACTCTGAGAACACCCGTGACTCAAAGTTTCTTCCCTGGTCGCTGTGTATAGACTGTGGCACCCCGAACCGACTGATTATTCCCCCTACCAATGCATCAGCTACTGTTTCTGCCTCCTGGTCTGGGAGAGCGTAAGCCTCTGGCCACTTGGTGAAGTAGTCCATAGCAGTTAGAATCCACCTGTTACCGCTGTCTGTGGTTGGAAACGGTCCAACTATGTCTACCCCCAGTCTCTCCATGGGCTCCCCTACTGGGAATTGTTGTAGGAGGGCGTGTGACTGACCTGGAGGTCCTTTCTTAGCAGCACACTCATCGCACTGCCTGCAAAAGTCCTCCACATCCCTCCTGTGCCTGGCCCAATAGAAGCCTTTACGTACGCGCTTTAACGTTTTGGAGACCCCAAAATGCCCTGCGCCTACTCCACCGTGAAGCTGCTGTAACACGCTCCCTTGCAGCCTTTTGGGAACCACTACCTGCCACGTCATTTCTCCAGTAGCTGGCTTTTTCCACCCCCTCTGGAGCACTCCCTCAGCCACTCTAAGGACTGAGAATTTAGCCCAGAGTCCTTTGGTGACTGGTGATAGAGGGGCTACTTCCCCCCATGGCGGTCGTCTTCTCTCTTCCACCCACCCCAGCACAGGACGCAGCTCTGCGTCCTCCTCCTGGCGACGCCTCCACTCCCCGACGTCCACAGCCTCAAGCTCCCGGCACTCTGTCACCCTCAGCTGACTCACCGTGGCGGTGACTCCCTCCTCCATGCACAGTTCCCTCTCTCGCTCCACCCGTTTGGCGCAGTACCCACAGCCGTCCTCAGCACACGGGCGGCGGGACAAGGCGTCTGCATTGCTGTGGCGAAGGCCGGCCCTGTGCTCCACCTGGAAGTCGTAGGGTTGCAGCTCCTCCAACCAGCGGGCGATCTGACCCTCTGGCTCCTTGAAGGAGAGAAGCCACTGCAGGGCGGAGTGATCCGTCCGCACCACAAACGGCAGGCCCCCCAGGTAGTACTTGAAATGGCGTACTGCTGCCACGACAGCCAAAAGCTCCCTCCTTGTCACGCAGTAGCGTTTTTCAGCCTTATCAAAAGTTCTGCTGTAATAAGCTACTACGTGCTCCCCGTCAGAACCACGCTGAGCCAGCACGGCTCCCAAGCCCTCATTGCTTGCGTCGGTGTCCAGGATAAACGGACGGTTTGGGTCTGGTGAGGACAGGACAGGGGCCTCCACCAGGGCACGTTTGAGGGCCTCAAACGCCCGCTGGTGCTCTTCGGTCCACTGAAAAACAGTGTCCTTCTTGAGAAGGTGGTTCAAAGGAGCTGCTATCCCCGCAAACCCTTTCACAAACCTACGATAGTAGGATGCCAGACCCAGGAAGCTCTTAACCTCTTTTTTTCCCCTTGGAATTGGCCACCCCCTCACAGCCTCCACTTTGTCTGGCATCGTGCTGATACCCTCACCACCCAGCTGATGACCCAGGAACGCCAACTCCCTTTGCATGAAATGGCACTTTTCCGGGTGTAATTTTAGCCCCGCCCCCGAGATCCTCTCCAGCACTCGCCTAAGTGCCCCCAGTGCCCCCTCAAATGACGTGCCGTGTACCAATATGTCGTCTAGGTACACGACACACTCGTCTCTCGGAACCCCCGCCAGCACTCTGTCCATGAGCCTCTCAAAGGTGGCAGGAGCATTACAAAGCCCAAAGCACAGCACCTTGAACTGCCAATGGCCCCTATCCGTGGAGAAGGCCGTTTTTTCACGTGCCCCAGGCGAGAGGGGCACCTGCCAGTAGCCACTGCGCAGATCAAGGGAAGAGAACCACGAGGACCCTCTGACGTGGTCTAGCGACTCATCGATCCTCGGTATGGGGTAAGAGTCTTTAATGGTGACAGAATTTAGGCCCCTGTAGTCCGCACAAAACCTAAGTTTACCCCCTTTCTTAGGCACCATGACAACCGGCGCGGACCATGGGCTATCTGATGGCTCAATGAAATCAGCCCGCAACATGTCAGCAATAGCTGTGGCTGCTGCTTCCCTCTTGGCAAGGGGAATGCGACGGGGCCGAATTTTAATGGGTTGGTTGTCCCCAGTGTCGATGTCGTGCTGAACCAGGTGCGTTTGCCCTACCTCATCTTCCCCCCAAGCGAAGCTATCTTTAAAGTCAAACAGAAGCTGCTTTAACTGTCTCTGTTGTCTCTCGTCCAGACCTTGACAGTTTTTCAGCCACACAGCCTCAACGGCGTCGATAACTTCCTCCTTCCCCCCGTCGGGCTGATGGGGTGAAGGAGCCAGTGTGTTTTGGGCTACTGGGATGCCTGTGCTTGCACCATTATGGGGAGTGAAGGTCGTTGCCGCCGGAGACAGCTGCTGGGATGGCACAACGACCAAGGGAGCAGCCGGGACGACCAGTGGAGTTTCGGCAAGCTTGGAGGAAGATGGAGGGACAGCCCTGCCCCCTGCTGGCCCTCCCGAAGGCGACATTCCCACTGTGGGCCCCCCCGACAGCCTCAAAGTGCCCGAAGCTAAGTCCAACTGAGCCCCACAGTTTTTCAAAAAGTCCATTCCCAGTATACAGGGGTCCTGTACCGCTGCTACCCACACCGGACACCCCACAGTTCTCCCCCCCACAGTCACAGACACCCGACACTTCCCTAACATGGGGGCTAGCTCCCCCGTGACAGTCCGTAGCTGGACAAGGGTCGGCTCCACCCGCACCCCAACAGGTAGTATGTCTGGTCTCACCAGGGTTACTGTAGAGCCCGTGTCGACCAGGGCCAAACATTCCACCCCCTCTACCTTGACGATGACATTGCAGAAGTCCCCAACGGTGGTACGTCCCACCACAACTACCGGACTAGGAAACACGGTGGCAGCTACACCCTGGGGAAGCAGGTCCCCACCCTCTTGCCTGCACTGCTGGGTACCTCTTCTGCTTACTGTGGGTTCGGGGGCGGAGGAATGGGCCCGCGCTGCCCCCTGCGCGAGAACCCGCTGTCGTTTCCCTGTTGACTGGAGAATCTGCCACACTCCCGCTGAATGTGGCCAGGCTGGCCACAACCCCAGCAGACAATGGAAGTTGAGCTGACACTGCGATGTTGTCTGGAGCCCCTCTCAATGACAAGCGAAGCGGTCTTGACTAACCCTCCCAACTCGTCGACCCACTCTGGTTTGGTGACCCCCGGCACCCCGGCCGCCGCTGCTCTCACCTCTGGTTGACTGGCAACCTCCACTCTCACTCCCTCACCCCAGATCAGCTCCCTCTTCCTGGCTATCTCCACTGCAGCCCGCAGAGATGCTGGGTCCGACATCTGAACATGCTTACCCAGCTCGGTGGGGGAGAGCGCTCTAATAAAACTGTCCCGTGCCAGCTCGTCTTGCACCCCAATCGGCATAGTTGCATAAGCCCGCCTGGTCAGGCTCAGAATATCACTTGCCAACGCCTTTAATGATTCCCCCTGAAGTCTCTTTTTGTTATTCAGTTCAATCCGCAGCATGTTGGGCTGTGCATCGCTGCCGAAACGGCCCCCCAATGCCTCCACTAGCGCACCGTAGTCGCCCCTCTCGTCCGGGGCTAGCGTTAGCAGGCATTCCGACGCCTCCTCTGACAGGCTCAGGGCAAGCTGTAACCCTTTCGTCTCGTCAGACCACCTCCCGGCTCTAGCCAACAACTCGAATTGAGTGAAAAAAACTTCCCATTTACCTTGTCCATTGAACTTTGGAAGTTTAGCCGCTACCGTGGCTAATGGCAATAGGGCGCTGCCATCTCTGTTTACATAAGGAGGTCCAGCCATTTCCGCACGCGGTGACGTCGATATCTCCGTCGCCGTGACGTCTGTTCTGGTCGAGCGGTTTGAAGGAAAACCCGCCCGTTCTGCCATCTTGCTGACTGACAATTTAACTCCCGCCATGTGGCTCTCCAGCTCTTCTACAGCCGTCATCGCCTGACCCTCCCGACCGGGTACACCCGAGCCCACAACGGACACTTTGTCCGACTCTTCCTTAACTTTCCGCCTCGCCCCGATCATCATGACCGTAGATGCGAGTCACGCTAAAGCTAACCACGGCCTATACTGAAACAGCTAACTCGCCTAATCTCGATCTATCCCGTCGTTCGAAAGCACTTCTGACACCAATGTAATGACCCAGCTGGGTCATAAAGTAAAAGAGAGACGGGCACCAGGTGTACAGGCAGAACACAGGTTTATTCCTGAATGGGCTATTGTTCAGGCCACAACCCACGCCGCTAAACCTCGAACATACACAAATAGAACATGTCAAATCAAGGGTCCCGAACAGAAGAAAAAGAGATGAGACCGTAACCCCTATTTAAGCATTCCAAAACCCCGCGGGATTACCCATCATACCCCCCCAACCTTTCCATCTGTCCTGGCATATTTAACCCCTGCTAGCACCCATGAGAACGATCACACATCCATGAACACAGAACACAATACAGGGTCGTTACAGTATAATTCAACTTCGGTATATGTTTGTACAATTAGAAAAGTATTTTATTTTTAAACAAAAAAAAGTGTCATCTCAATAAATGCCAATCTGACCATTCTGTATGGAATGCTAGCTACATTGTAGCAGGCAGCAGCATTGGTACATTGTAACCACTACATACCAAAGTCAATTTGATCTTGGTGGAGAATGTCTTCTTGTAACACAGTCTGTATGACAATGATCACAGGAGTTGTCATCGCTTTGGCCAGCTGGTAAGTGCCAATGGTGTTGTTTTGTAAGGACATATTGGTGAAAGCCACAGAAGCTGAGAGCGAGCCAGATAATTTTGGTGGCAAATATGTCCATCTTCTGGCATACCCATAGTCCAAGCCATGTCACCACGAAATGGATCAGCGTTAGTCATGTTTGGGAAGCCATAGTGAACATAGATCCATTTGTGGATGAAAACGATGCATATCGACGACAGCAAATTGGCCAATAATCCAATGATGAGGCGGCTGTTCGAGAAAAGGTGTGAAAGTCGGTTAGCCATGGTCCTCTTGATAACCGTCCTGTAAAATCTACCTATAGGGTTCAGTAGTACTGTATAGTATGAAGCTAGCTTGCTAATGTAAACCAACAAATTCAAGTAAAAATGTCTACCCTCTGCCAGTTGTGCAACGCTTTCATACTTTTCCCATCGCATGTTGATCATATAGGGAAAAAAAAGAGCCTGGCTGCAACTTAACGGGAGTAGTGACGTCAGATGAAGCGACCTTTACTTCCGTTTTTTCTGCGAAGAGAACTAGCCACGTCAGTGCCCTACAGCGCCTCCCCGTGGAGACTTTGGAAAGTTGAAGGCGATAACCTAAACTATTTATTCTAGACATATACAAGGTCTCTCAAACCTTCCTTATACTCTTCTAGATTCAGATACGGATTTGCAACCAGCCTGTGCACGGCCCAAAGACAAACAATATTTCAGTCAAGTCACTTTTATTTTATACAAAAATGCAGAAAATCATTCACTCCATTACATAAAATTTGGCAAAAAAATAAAAAGAACATAAAAAAGAAAAGAAAACAAATGTCCAGGTGGGGTGTATTTATGGTTGGATCTCGTACCCCAGCGGGTCCAGACTCTTATCCAATAAGAGAAGAGACGACTCCCTCATCTTCTGAAGGAACTTCCTCAGCTCATCTTTGGAGAACACCTGAGACAGAGAGAGAGAAGAGACAGAACATAGTTAGCAAAAAGAAGAAGAGGATGGGAAAGTAGAAGAGTGGAAGAGGAGACAGCAATACAGTGACAGGGAGAGATGCTGTGAGATGGTGTTGATATTGTATTGAGCTATAACGCTGTGAGATGGTGTTGATATTGTATTGAGCTATAATGCTGTGAGATGGTGTTGATATTGTATTGAGCTATAATGCTGTGAGATGGTGTTGATATTGTATTGAGCTATAACGCTGTGAGATGGTGTTGATATTGTATTGAGCTATAATGCTGTGAGATGGTGTTGATATTGTATTGAGCTATAATGCTGTGAGATGGTGTTGATATTGTATTGAGCTATAATGCTGTGAGATGGTGTTGATATTGTATTGAGCTATAACGCTGTGAGATGGTGTTGATATT
This sequence comes from Coregonus lavaretus, assembly GCF_964263955.1. NCBI lineage: Eukaryota > Metazoa > Chordata > Actinopteri > Salmoniformes > Salmonidae > Coregonus > Coregonus lavaretus. Next base: position 114,130 of record NW_028157303.1, read on the forward strand.
GTATTGAGCTATAACGCTGTGAGATGGTGTTGATATTGTATTGAGCTATGATGCTGTGAGATGGTGTTGATATTGTATTGAGCTATAATGCTGTGAGATGGTGTTGTATTGTATTGAGCTATAATGCTGTGAGATGGTGTTGATATTGTATTGAGCTATAATGCTGTGAGATGGTGTTGATATTGAGCTATAACGCTGTGAGATGGTGTTGATATTGTATTGAGCTATAACGCTGTGAGATGGTGTTGATATTGAGCTATAACGCTGTGAGATGGTGTTGATATTGTATTGAGCTATAATGCTGTGAGATGGTGTTGATATTGTATTGAGCTATAACGCTGTGAGATGGTGTTGATATTGAGCTATAACGCTGTGAGATGGTGTTGATATTGTATTGAGCTATAATGCTGTGAGATGGTGTTGTATTGAGCTATAATGCTGTAAGATGGTGTTGTATTGTATTGAGCTATAATGCTGTGAGATGGTGTTGTATTGTATTGAGCTATAATGCTGTGAGATGGTGTTGATATTGTATTGAGCTATAATGCTGTGAGATGGTGTTGTATTGAGCTATAATGCTGTGAGATGGTGTTGTATTGTATTGAGCTATAATGCTGTGAGATGGTGTTGTATTGTATTGAGCTATAATGCTGTGAGATGGTGTTGATATTGTATTGAGCTATAATGCTGTGAGATGGTGTTGATATTGTATTGAGCTATAACGCTGTGAGATGGTGTTGATATTGTATTGAGCTATAATGCTGTGAGATGGTGTTGTGTTGTATTGAGCTATAATGCTGTGAGATGGTGTTGATATTGTATTGAGCTATAATGCTGTGAGATGGTGTTGATATTGTATTGAGCTATAATGCTGTGAGATGGTGTTGATATTGTATTGAGCTATAATGCTGTGAGATGGTGTTGATATTGTATTGAGCTATAACGCTGTGAGATGGTGTTGATATTGTATTGAGCTATAATGCTGTGAGATGGTGTTGTATTGAGCTATAATGCTGTGAGATGGTGTTGATATTGTATTGAGCTATAATGCTGTGAGATGGTGTTGTATTGAGCTATAATGCTGTGAGATGGTGTTGATATTGTATTGAGCTATAATGCTGTGAGATGGTGTTGTATTGAGCTATAATGCTGTGAGATGGTGTTGTATTGAGCTATAATGCTGTGAGATGGTGTTGATATTGTATTGAGCTATAACGCTGTGAGATGGTGTTGATATTGTATTGAGCTATAATGCTGTGAGATGGTGTTGATATTGTATTGAGCTATAATGCTGTGAGATGGTGTTGATATTGTATTGAGCTATAATGCTGTGAGATGGTGTTGATATTGTATTGAGCTATAATGCTGTGAGATGGTGTTGATATTGTATTGAGCTATAATGCTGTGAGATGGTGTTGATATTGTATTGAGCTATAATGCTGTGAGATGGTGTTGATATTGTATTGAGCTATAATGCTGTGAGATGGTGTTGTATTGAGCTATAATGCTGTGAGATGGTGTTGATATTGTATTGAGCTATAATGCTGTGAGATGGTGTTGTATTGAGCTATAACGCTGTGAGATGGTGTTGTATTGAGCTATAACGCTGTGAGATGGTGTTGTATTGAGCTATAACGCTGTGAGATGGTGTTGTATTGAGCTATAATGCTGTGAGATGGTGTTGATATTGTATTGCGCTATAACGCTGTGAGATGGTGTTGATATTGTATTGAGCTATAACGCTGTGAGATGGTGTTGATATTGTATTGAGCTATAATGCTGTGAGATGGTGTTGATATTGTATTGAGCTATAATGCTGTGAGATGGTGTTGATATTGTATTGAGCTATAATGCTGTGAGATGGTGTTGATATTGTATTGAGCTATAATGCTGTGAGATGGTGTTGATATTGTATTGAGCTATAATGCTGTGAGATGGTGTTGTATTGTATTGAGCTATAATGCTGTGAGATGGTGTTGTATTGAGCTATAATGCTGTGAGATGGTGTTGTATTGAGCTATAACGCTGTGAGATGGTGTTGATATTGTATTGAGCTATAACGCTGTGAGATGGTGTTGATATTGTATTGAGCTATAATGCTGTGAGATGGTGTTGATATTGTATTGAGCTATAATGCTGTGAGATGGTGTTGATATTGTATTGAGCTATAATGCTGTGAGATGGTGTTGATATTGTATTGAGCTATAATGCTGTGAGATGGTGTTGATATTGTATTGAGCTATAATGCTGTGAGATGGTGTTGATATTGTATTGAGCTATAATGCTGTGAGATGGTGTTGTATTGTATTGAGCTATAATGCTGTGAGATGGTGTTGATATTGTATTGAGCTATAATGCTGTGAGATGGTGTTGATATTGTATTGAGCTATAACGCTGTGAGATGGTGTTGTATTGTATTGAGCTATAATGCTGTGAGATGGTGTTGTATTGTATTGAGCTATAATGCTGTGAGATGGTGTTGTATTGAGCTATAATGCTGTGAGATGGTGTTGTATTGTATTGAGCTATAATGCTGTGAGATGGTGTTGATATTGTATTGAGCTATAATGCTGTGAGATGGTGTTGATATTGTATTGAGCTATAATGCTGTGAGATGGTGTTGTATTGTATTGAGCTATAATGCTGTGAGATGGTGTTGTATTGTATTGAGCTATAATGCTGTGAGATGGTGTTGTATTGTATTGAGCTATAATGCTGTGAGATGGTGTTGTATTGTATTGAGCTATAATGCTGTGAGATGGTGTTGTATTGTATTGAGCTATAATGCTGTGAGATGGTGTTGTATTGTATTGAGCTATAATGCTGTGAGATGGTGTTGTATTGAGCTATAATGCTGTGAGATGGTGTTGTATTGTATTGAGCTATAATGCTGTGAGATGGTGTTGATATTGTATTGAGCTATAATGCTGTGAGATGGTGTTGATATTGTATTGAGCTATAATGCTGTGAGATGGTGTTGTATTGAGCTATAATGCTGTGAGATGGTGTTGATATTGTATTGAGCTATAATGCTGTGAGATGGTGTTGATATTGTATTGAGCTATAATGCTGTGAGATGGTGTTGTATTGTATTGAGCTATAATGCTGTGAGATGGTGTTGTATTGAGCTATAATGCTGTGAGATGGTGTTGTATTGAGCTATAACGCTGTGAGATGGTGTTGATATTGTATTGAGCTATAACGCTGTGAGATGGTGTTGATATTGTATTGAGCTATAACGCTGTGAGATGGTGTTGATATTGTATTGAGCTATAATGCTGTGAGATGGTGTTGATATTGTATTGAGCTATAATGCTGTGAGATGGTGTTGATATTGTATTGAGCTATAATGCTGTGAGATGGTGTTGTATTGTATTGAGCTATAATGCTGTGAGATGGTGTTGATATTGTATTGAGCTATAACGCTGTGAGATGGTGTTGATATTGTATTGAGCTATAATGCTGTGAGATGGTGTTGATATTGTATTGAGCTATAATGCTGTGAGATGGTGTTGATATTGTATTGAGCTATAATGCTGTGAGATGGTGTTGTATTGTATTGAGCTATAATGCTGTGAGATGGTGTTGATATTGTATTGAGCTATAATGCTGTGAGATGGTGTTGTATTGTATTGAGCTATAACGCTGTGAGATGGTGTTGATATTGTATTGAGCTATAATGCTGTGAGATGGTGTTGATATTGTATTGAGCTATAATGCTGTGAGATGGTGTTGATATTGTATTGAGCTATAATGCTGTGAGATGGTGTTGTATTGAGCTATAATGCTGTGAGATGGTGTTGATATTGTATTGAGCTATAATGCTGTGAGATGGTGTTGATATTGTATTGAGCTATAATGCTGTGAGATGGTGTTGATATTGTATTGAGCTATAATGCTGTGAGATGGTGTTGTATTGTATTGAGCTATAACGCTGTGAGATGGTGTTGATATTGTATTGAGCTATAATGCTGTGAGATGGTGTTGTATTGAGCTATAATGCTGTGAGATGGTGTTGTATTGAGCTATAATGCTGTGAGATGGTGTTGTATTGAGCTATAACGCTGTGAGATGGTGTTGATATTGTATTGAGCTATAATGCTGTGAGATGGTGTTGATATTGTATTGAGCTATAATGCTGTGAGATGGTGTTGATATTGTATTGAGCTATAATGCTGTGAGATGGTGTTGATATTGTATTGAGCTATAATGCTGTGAGATGGTGTTGATATTGTATTGAGCTATAATGCTGTGAGATGGTGTTGTATTGTATTGAGCTATAATGCTGTGAGATGGTGTTGTATTGAGCTATAATGCTGTGAGATGGTGTTGTATTGAGCTATAATGCTGTGAGATGGTGTTGTATTGAGCTATAACGCTGTGAGATGGTGTTGATATTGTATTGAGCTATAATGCTGTGAGATGGTGTTGATATTGTATTGAGCTATAATGCTGTGAGATGGTGTTGATATTGTATTGAGCTATAACGCTGTGAGATGGTGTTGATATTGTATTGAGCTATGATGCTGTGAGATGGTGTTGATATTGTATTGAGCTATAATGCTGTGAGATGGTGTTGTATTGTATTGAGCTATAATGCTGTGAGATGGTGTTGATATTGTATTGAGCTATAATGCTGTGAGATGGTGTTGATATTGAGCTATAACGCTGTGAGATGGTGTTGATATTGTATTGAGCTATAACGCTGTGAGATGGTGTTGATATTGAGCTATAACGCTGTGAGATGGTGTTGATATTGTATTGAGCTATAATGCTGTGAGATGGTGTTGATATTGTATTGAGCTATAACGCTGTGAGATGGTGTTGATATTGAGCTATAACGCTGTGAGATGGTGTTGATATTGTATTGAGCTATAATGCTGTGAGATGGTGTTGTATTGAGCTATAATGCTGTAAGATGGTGTTGTATTGTATTGAGCTATAATGCTGTGAGATGGTGTTGTATTGTATTGAGCTATAATGCTGTGAGATGGTGTTGATATTGTATTGAGCTATAATGCTGTGAGATGGTGTTGTATTGAGCTATAATGCTGTGAGATGGTGTTGTATTGTATTGAGCTATAATGCTGTGAGATGGTGTTGTATTGTATTGAGCTATAATGCTGTGAGATGGTGTTGATATTGTATTGAGCTATAATGCTGTGAGATGGTGTTGATATTGTATTGAGCTATAACGCTGTGAGATGGTGTTGATATTGTATTGAGCTATAATGCTGTGAGATGGTGTTGTGTTGTATTGAGCTATAATGCTGTGAGATGGTGTTGATATTGTATTGAGCTATAATGCTGTGAGATGGTGTTGATATTGTATTGAGCTATAATGCTGTGAGATGGTGTTGATATTGTATTGAGCTATAATGCTGTGAGATGGTGTTGATATTGTATTGAGCTATAACGCTGTGAGATGGTGTTGATATTGTATTGAGCTATAATGCTGTGAGATGGTGTTGTATTGAGCTATAATGCTGTGAGATGGTGTTGATATTGTATTGAGCTATAATGCTGTGAGATGGTGTTGTATTGAGCTATAATGCTGTGAGATGGTGTTGATATTGTATTGAGCTATAATGCTGTGAGATGGTGTTGTATTGAGCTATAATGCTGTGAGATGGTGTTGTATTGAGCTATAATGCTGTGAGATGGTGTTGATATTGTATTGAGCTATAACGCTGTGAGATGGTGTTGATATTGTATTGAGCTATAATGCTGTGAGATGGTGTTGATATTGTATTGAGCTATAATGCTGTGAGATGGTGTTGATATTGTATTGAGCTATAATGCTGTGAGATGGTGTTGATATTGTATTGAGCTATAATGCTGTGAGATGGTGTTGATATTGTATTGAGCTATAATGCTGTGAGATGGTGTTGATATTGTATTGAGCTATAATGCTGTGAGATGGTGTTGATATTGTATTGAGCTATAATGCTGTGAGATGGTGTTGTATTGAGCTATAATGCTGTGAGATGGTGTTGATATTGTATTGAGCTATAATGCTGTGAGATGGTGTTGTATTGAGCTATAACGCTGTGAGATGGTGTTGTATTGAGCTATAACGCTGTGAGATGGTGTTGTATTGAGCTATAACGCTGTGAGATGGTGTTGTATTGAGCTATAATGCTGTGAGATGGTGTTGATATTGTATTGCGCTATAACGCTGTGAGATGGTGTTGATATTGTATTGAGCTATAACGCTGTGAGATGGTGTTGATATTGTATTGAGCTATAATGCTGTGAGATGGTGTTGATATTGTATTGAGCTATAATGCTGTGAGATGGTGTTGATATTGTATTGAGCTATAATGCTGTGAGATGGTGTTGATATTGTATTGAGCTATAATGCTGTGAGATGGTGTTGATATTGTATTGAGCTATAATGCTGTGAGATGGTGTTGTATTGTATTGAGCTATAATGCTGTGAGATGGTGTTGTATTGAGCTATAATGCTGTGAGATGGTGTTGTATTGAGCTATAACGCTGTGAGATGGTGTTGATATTGTATTGAGCTATAACGCTGTGAGATGGTGTTGATATTGTATTGAGCTATAATGCTGTGAGATGGTGTTGATATTGTATTGAGCTATAATGCTGTGAGATGGTGTTGATATTGTATTGAGCTATAATGCTGTGAGATGGTGTTGATATTGTATTGAGCTATAATGCTGTGAGATGGTGTTGATATTGTATTGAGCTATAATGCTGTGAGATGGTGTTGATATTGTATTGAGCTATAATGCTGTGAGATGGTGTTGTATTGTATTGAGCTATAATGCTGTGAGATGGTGTTGATATTGTATTGAGCTATAATGCTGTGAGATGGTGTTGATATTGTATTGAGCTATAACGCTGTGAGATGGTGTTGTATTGTATTGAGCTATAATGCTGTGAGATGGTGTTGTATTGTATTGAGCTATAATGCTGTGAGATGGTGTTGTATTGAGCTATAATGCTGTGAGATGGTGTTGTATTGTATTGAGCTATAATGCTGTGAGATGGTGTTGATATTGTATTGAGCTATAATGCTGTGAGATGGTGTTGATATTGTATTGAGCTATAATGCTGTGAGATGGTGTTGTATTGTATTGAGCTATAATGCTGTGAGATGGTGTTGTATTGTATTGAGCTATAATGCTGTGAGATGGTGTTGTATTGTATTGAGCTATAATGCTGTGAGATGGTGTTGTATTGTATTGAGCTATAATGCTGTGAGATGGTGTTGTATTGTATTGAGCTATAATGCTGTGAGATGGTGTTGTATTGTATTGAGCTATAATGCTGTGAGATGGTGTTGTATTGAGCTATAATGCTGTGAGATGGTGTTGTATTGTATTGAGCTATAATGCTGTGAGATGGTGTTGATATTGTATTGAGCTATAATGCTGTGAGATGGTGTTGATATTGTATTGAGCTATAATGCTGTGAGATGGTGTTGTATTGAGCTATAATGCTGTGAGATGGTGTTGATATTGTATTGAGCTATAATGCTGTGAGATGGTGTTGATATTGTATTGAGCTATAATGCTGTGAGATGGTGTTGTATTGTATTGAGCTATAATGCTGTGAGATGGTGTTGTATTGAGCTATAATGCTGTGAGATGGTGTTGTATTGAGCTATAACGCTGTGAGATGGTGTTGATATTGTATTGAGCTATAACGCTGTGAGATGGTGTTGATATTGTATTGAGCTATAACGCTGTGAGATGGTGTTGATATTGTATTGAGCTATAATGCTGTGAGATGGTGTTGATATTGTATTGAGCTATAATGCTGTGAGATGGTGTTGATATTGTATTGAGCTATAATGCTGTGAGATGGTGTTGTATTGTATTGAGCTATAATGCTGTGAGATGGTGTTGATATTGTATTGAGCTATAACGCTGTGAGATGGTGTTGATATTGTATTGAGCTATAATGCTGTGAGATGGTGTTGATATTGTATTGAGCTATAATGCTGTGAGATGGTGTTGATATTGTATTGAGCTATAATGCTGTGAGATGGTGTTGTATTGTATTGAGCTATAATGCTGTGAGATGGTGTTGATATTGTATTGAGCTATAATGCTGTGAGATGGTGTTGTATTGTATTGAGCTATAACGCTGTGAGATGGTGTTGATATTGTATTGAGCTATAATGCTGTGAGATGGTGTTGATATTGTATTGAGCTATAATGCTGTGAGATGGTGTTGATATTGTATTGAGCTATAATGCTGTGAGATGGTGTTGTATTGAGCTATAATGCTGTGAGATGGTGTTGATATTGTATTGAGCTATAATGCTGTGAGATGGTGTTGATATTGTATTGAGCTATAATGCTGTGAGATGGTGTTGTATTGAGCTATAATGCTGTGAGATGGTGTTGTATTGAGCTATAATGCTGTGAGATGGTGTTGTATTGAGCTATAACGCTGTGAGATGGTGTTGATATTGTATTGAGCTATAATGCTGTGAGATGGTGTTGATATTGTATTGAGCTATAATGCTGTGAGATGGTGTTGATATTGTATTGAGCTATAATGCTGTGAGATGGTGTTGATATTGTATTGAGCTATAATGCTGTGAGATGGTGTTGATATTGTATTGAGCTATAATGCTGTGAGATGGTGTTGTATTGTATTGAGCTATAACGCTGTGAGATGGTGTTGATATTGTATTGAGCTATAACGCTTCATCAGCACTGATGTGAAAGAACTGGGGCCTGTTGCACAAAAGTAGAATTAAGACATCCGGGATAAATGACTCAGCTGAGCTCAATGAAGCCAAAACATGTGCATCCAGGCTTAATTGGTTGCACAAAGACCAAGCCAGGATGAGCAGACACGGATTCATTAAGCCAGGTGAAACCAATCCTGGATAGGTGCGCGCTCACGGCTCACTCAAATAGACCCCGCCACAGATCACAGATTAACTGATTTACCATGGCAACTAGAGCCGCGTACTTTTCCCCGTCGGAAGCACAAATCCTCATGGAGGCATACGAGGAGGTAAAATATATAATTAAGAAGAAAGGCAACACCGCCACAGTGATAAAGCAAAGAGAAAAAGCGTGGCAAAGTATTGCAGACCGCCTGAATGCGTAAGTAGTGCACAATTACACACTCACCGCTCCGCTGAAACATCACAATGACAATTCAAATATTTAATTCACATCTCCAAAAATGCAGTTGTACTGTAATTATGAAACGGTTAAATTTTTTATTGAAATGCACTGCAGATATGAGTGAAATTGTGTAAAGTAACTCCATCACACTGTATAAAGCTATGATAAATTTTTTGATATTTTTACTGAAAACAAGACAAAAATACCAAGTAATTTTTTGCAGTGTGACTCCATTAAATGTGTGTGTGTGTGTGTAGATTAAACATGAACGGGCCAAAACGGACATGGCAGCAGGTCAAAATCAAATACAAGAACATTCTGCAGAATGGTATGGTCCCTGACTAATATTTAACAAAGCACAAGCATATATTGTACCCAGAAGGTGCCTGCTCACACATTGTCTGTACTGTTTTAGCAGTGAAAAAGAATACCCACAGACAAGGCACGGGTGGTGGGTCACCAAAGGCTGACCTTACCCCAGCAGAGGACATGGCCTTGGAGCTAAATAAAGGCAGGCCCGTCTTAGAGGGGATCCCTGGGGGGAAAGAGACGAGCATAGGTTCCTCCCAAGATGCCACCCGCTTCATTCAAGGTATGTCCTTCCATCTCTACATGGGATACAACCACATTCATATTGAATCAATTTGGACTGTCTGACTTTGGTTTACCTATTGCCTTGCAGTGTCTGGCAGCACTGTGTTCCTGTTAGAGCCACCAGCACAAGCACCAGACGATGCTGATCCAGTGAGTACTCCATCAAAGGCATACTGTAGGCCTGGCATGTCTTGTCTACTAGCTTCAATATGAATCCGATTAAATGTGATAGGGTGAAGGCCCCAGTGCAGCAGCAACAGCACATGATGGAGACGATGATGATGAGGAGGAGACCATCTCTCTGGATTCCAGAAGGCATGAGGTATCATGTTAAGACTGTGAAAGTACTATTTACTCTACAATGGTGAGGAGTCCTCATCAAAATCAAAAAATCTAATTTCTTTTACAGGACCCAGATGCTATACAGTGGGAAAACCAGCCTGGCAACAGTGCGTATTAATAAAAGGACACCACATCCTGCCAAATTCCAGCTGCGCTAATTGTATTGTGTTCACAGAGCTCACAAGCTATCAGAAAGTTGTATGGCAACCACCTCCGGCGCCAAATAGAACTGGCAGACATAGACATTCAGTACAAGAAGAAAAAGATGGAAAATCTTGCACTGGAGTCCGAAATAAAAAAGAGGACAATTAGGAAACTGGACCTTGAAATAAAAAAACTTGAGAGGGAGGTGAGATATGCCTTCAATGTACACTGTATGCTAACTGTAACACAAATGTATTAATCATTATTTTTCTTTCCTCCCCCAGCTCCAAGAAGATGACACAGCTCAAAATAAAAATTAGGTATATTCTCGTAAAGTCAAGTGAGCCATGACATATGAGCTCTTATTGTGAGCACACAGGACGGTGGCATCTTTCTAAGGTTTTTTTTATTTTCCCAGCAATCAGTACAACCAAGTCATCGTTATAAGGCATCGCCCTCTTTTGCCCACCCCCCCAGCACCAGGTGTGGCCACTAGCCTATATGAAGGCCCAAAATTGTGTGTTCCTTTCTGCTCTGACAATGGCATGCCCATTCGTGCGAGATGTGGTGGATGAAGAAGCACTTGTGCTGAGGAGAGCCTTCAGGCGAGAAAGGGTCTTCAGGGACCGGTTGGACCCACTGGCCTTCCCTGATGACCATCTATATGAAAGATACAGGTTTTCTGCAGATGGCATCAGGTATCTATGCAGACTACTGGGTCCCAGGATTAAGCACCGCACTGCACGGAGCCATGCACTGAGTGTGGAGCAAATGGTTTGTGTGGCCTTGCGCTTTTTTGCTAGTGGAGCCTTCCTGTACTCAGTGGGGGATGCAGAACAGCTGAACAAGGCCACAATTTGCCGCACAATAAGGAGTGTGTGTCTGGCTATCAAAGCATTAGCAGATGTCTTCATCTCCTTCCCTGGCCACAGAAGACTCTGTGACATCAAAGAGGAGTTCTATAGGATTGCAGGTAAGAGGATCTACAAATTACAGGACAACTGTTAACACATAGTAGGATACTCATTACTTTGTGTGACAGGTTTCCCCAATGTCATTGGTGCAGTGGACTGCACACACATAAGGATAAAAGCCCCCTCAGGTGCCCATGAGGCCGATTTTGTGAATAGGAAATCCTTTCACAGCATTAATGTTCAGGTGAACATAACTTTTTGATATTGTCCATTGACGAACACTCTGCATTGCCAGTGATGTGCATTGATTGGTGTAATATTCCTCATCTTATGATTTCAGATGGTCTGCAATGCTGACTGTGTGATCAGCAATGTTGTGGCAAAATGGCCTGGCTCAGTCCATGACTCCAGAATCTTTCGGGCCTCTGAAATCTATCAGTGCCTATCACAAGGTAAGCCACACAACCCCTATTTATAACCATCATGGCTGTGTCAAGAATATCACTGTGTTTATGAGGTAGTAATGATGAGATTTTGTGTTGACAGGTGAATTCTCTGGTGTGTTGCTGGGAGACAGGGGGTATGGCTGCCAGCCTTTTCTCCTGACACCTTTCACAGACCCCCAGGAAGCACAGCAGGCCTACAACCATGCCCATGCCAGGACCAGGGCCAGAGTTGAAATGACCTTTGGCCTCCTGAAGGCACGCTTTCACTGCCTTCACAAATTAAGGGTCAGCCCTGTTAGGGCATGTGATATTACTGTGGCTTGTGCTGTCCTCCACAATGTGGCCTGCCTGAGGAAGGAGAGGGCCCCCAGAGTGCCACCAGCCATGGACTGGGACAATCCGGCAATCTTCCCTGATGACGACAGTGGTCGGCTGCTGAGGGACCAATATGTGTTGAATTATTTTAGTTAGTATGTGTGCTTTCAATTTTGGTTAAATATGTCCTGCGGTGGCAGAGGAATTTGGGTTTTTTTGGGTTCGTTTTTTTACGAATTTGGCCTCTTATGATGTTTGTGCGGTATACTGTGTGTAATACAAGGCTGCAGGGAGGCTACTGCATCCATTCATTTGTCTGTTCAGTTGATGTGTATGGATTTGTCCTGCATTTATTTTAGTGTGCAGACATGCAGGGTGTGTTATATACAGACCTTTGAATGTGTATGTATCATTTTGTATAATATGCTTGGATTCTGTGCTTTCCATCTTGTAGAGTCACTGTGACTTCAGTTTCGAAAGGAGCTGATGGTTTACCTGCTTTGTTTTGTCCTTATTCAATAAAGGAACATAATGTTACACATTGTGTTTTTATATTCATATGGAATGTGTATTTGTTTATATGACAGAGTACTAGGGCCACACTGAAGAAAAAGGATAAAGTCATAAATTTATGAGGCTGGTTCTTTCTGCAGAAAAGCTACATATTGTTTTTACAGTTTTGATACTTATGACAATGTGATACTTAATATTCTGGCACATCAGCATGTCTTTGTTTATGAAACCATACTGAAGTACAATTTCACGAAATGCCCCACATCTGTCATTTTAACAACTGTCCTCCTTTAAAACAACTGGTTACAATATTATGACTTGTGTTTTTTTCCCCTCTGTGGCCCTAATATTCTATCATTTTATATATAGCCTTATAGTCTATGGGAAACTGTAAATTATCTAATGATAGCAACATCATCTAAAAATCATTTTTTATCCAAAATCATTGAAATTAATGATCACAAACGTTTAAATAATGACAGTGGGTCTAGTTATATGTGATAACAATGTATAGTGAGCAGTGAAATAACTATTGGTTTCCATTTGTGGTGACTGCTGACTGACATTAGGGATGAGATTAAATAGATCCTGGAATTTAGCCTGGTCTGGAGCAGGCTAGCTCCACAGAATAAATCTCCATGGTAATTTATACCATAACATATCCTCCTGCCCCCTATCCATCTTTAGTGCAACCGGATTACGGATCAATTGAGCCAGGATCACCAAGATATCCTGGCTTAATCCCTTATCCTAGTTTTGTGCAACAGGCCCCTGGACAGGTGTCAGATGACGTGGAAGAGAGGAAGCCACACTAGACTATTAGGTGAATCTCAATAGTGTTTCCTTGAAGTCACAGTAGACTTGAGAAGCAGATGGTGGCAGACAAAGGAAAGGAGACAGAGAGGGGAGAGGATGAAGCCACTGTAGACTGAATTGAGATGCCCTCAGCCCAGGTCAGACTCCAGCGCAGACCATAGAAATATAATTTCTAGACTACAGTACAGACCTCATAGAGGCGGTGTTGGTCTGAGGCGATGATATCAGCCAGTCTGAGACTCTCCTGGTGGCGTTGTGTTCTCTGCAGTACTGTCTGCAACAGGAAGGACATCATGGGCAGACAGTCTACGGAGCAGCACCATCTGGTGGCCTCTCTCTGGGTCCTCCTCCGTATCCTGTAATAGAACAAGTGGTAGAAGTAATAATGTGTACCTAGAAATAACACAGTTGTACTGGAGACAGAGCTAATACAGGCTCAAACGCTAACCTAGCGCTGAGCCCTCACGCCACCAATCACTAACGGTAATACTCAGATACAGACAGACACACACCTCTCTGACGTCGACCATCCAGCCCCCGTCCACAAACAGCAGGACGTTGTAGATTCTCTCCTTCACGTCTTCAGTCAGAGCCTCCAGACGGCCGGTCCAGTTGTCGTGTTCCATCTACAGGAGAGGAGGTCACACTTTAACACACCTTTTTTTTTTAATTTAGTCAATAGGCTGTTACGCTAAATAATAGCGTTGCTAGCATTAGCGTTCTTCGTCTGATCCAGAACCAGCTACACTAACAAATTAAACTCCTCACCAGTTCTACCGTAACACAGAGACTGATCTGGGATCAGAGTGTATTGTTCCTCACCAGTTCTACCGTAACACAGAGACTGATCTGGGATCAGAGTGTATTGTTCCTCACCAGTTCTACCGTAACACAGAGACTGATCTGGGATCAGAGTGTATTGTTCCTCACCAGTTCTACCGTAACACAGAGACTGATCTGGGATCAGAGTGTATTGCTCCTCACCAGTTCTACCGTAACACAGAGACTGATCTGGGATCAGAGTGTATTGTTCCTCACCAGTTCTACCGTAACACAGAGACTGATCTGGGATCAGAGTGTATTGTTCCTCACCAGTTCTACCGTAACACAGTGACTGATCTGGGATCAGAGTGTATTGTTCCTCACCAGTTCTACCGTAACACAGAGACTGATCTGGGATCAGAGTGTATTGCTCCTCACCAGTTCTACCGTAACACAGAGACTGATCTGGGATCAGAGTGTATTGTTCCTCACCAGTTCTACCGTAACACAGAGACTGATCTGGGATCAGAGTGTATTGCTCCTCACCAGTTCTACCGTAACACAGAGACTGATCTGGGATCAGAGTGTATTGCTCCTCACCAGTTCTACCGTAACACAGAGACTGATCTGGGATCAGAGTGTATTGTTCCTCACCAGTTCTACCGTAACACAGAGACTGATCTGGGATCAGAGTGTATTGTTCCTCACCAGTTCTACCGTAACACAGAGACTGATCTGGGATCAGAGTGTATTGTTCCTCACCAGTTCTACCGTAACACAGAGACTGATCTGGGATCAGAGTGTATTGTTCCTCACCAGTTCTACCGTAACACAGAGACTGATCTGGGATCAGAGTGTATTGCTCCTCACCAGTTCTACCGTAACACAGAGACTGATCTGGGATCAGAGTGTATTGTTCCTCACCAGTTCTACCGTAACACAGAGACTGATCTGGGATCAGAGTGTATTGTTCCTCACCAGTTCTACCGTAACACAGAGACTGATCTGGGATCAGAGTGTATTGTTCCTCACCAGTTCTACCGTAACACAGAGACTGATCTGGGATCAGAGTGTATTGCTCCTCACCAGTTCTACCGTAACACAGAGACTGATCTGGGATCAGAGTGTATTGTTCCTCACCAGTTCTACCGTAACACAGAGACTGATCTGGGATCAGAGTGTATTGTTCCTCACCAGTTCTACCGTAACACAGAGACTGATCTGGGATCAGAGTGTATTGTTCCTCACCAGTTCTACCGTAACACAGAGACTGATCTGGGATCAGAGTGTATTGTTCCTCACCAGTTCTACCGTAACACAGAGACTGATCTGGGATCAGAGTGTATTGTTCCTCACCAGTTCTACCGTAACACAGAGACTGATCTGGGATCAGAGTGTATTGCTCCTCACCAGTTCTACCGTAACACAGAGACTGATCTGGGATCAGAGTGTATTGTTCCTCACCAGTTCTACCGTAACACAGAGACTGATCTGGGATCAGAGTGTATTGTTCCTCACCAGTTCTACCGTAACACAGAGACTGATCTGGGATCAGAGTGTATTGCTCCTCACCAGTTCTACCGTAACACAGAGACTGATCTGGGATCAGAGTGTATTGTTCCTCACCAGTTCTACCGTAACACAGAGACTGATCTGGGATCAGAGTGTATTGTTCCTCACCAGTTCTACCGTAACACAGAGACTGATCTGGGATCAGAGTGTATTGTTCCTCACCAGTTCTACCGTAACACAGAGACTGATCTGGGATCAGAGTGTATTGTTCCTCACCAGTTCTACCGTAACACAGAGACTGATCTGGGATCAGAGTGTATTGTTCCTCACCAGTTCTACCGTAACACAGTGACTGATCTGGGATCAGAGTGTATTGTTCCTCACCAGTTCTACCGTAACACAGAGACTGATCTGGGATCAGAGTGTATTGTGTACCTGGTACTCCTTCTCCTTCATCTCGAAGGCCACCTTCTCAGTGAACTTGGCCTGGGCCGGGGGGGCTGGGCTTCTGAGGGGGGGAGTTCATGTGATGGAACCACTCATTGAACGCCTCATGAGCTTCCTAGGGGGGTAACACACACACACACACACACCTTATACAACTACAGGAGTCCCCTCTAAAAACGTTTAATAAACAGACGAGTCAATCACAGTGCTGCGAGAGCTTGTCCCCTCACCAGGTAAGCGCGGATACACAGGTGTTCCCTGATGGCGTTCTCATCCTCTGCAGGAAGGGGCGTGTCCAGGCCTAGCTCCTCCCACTGGCTGTATATCTCCCTCATTGAGTCCTCTGGGACCTTACCAAACACCTCCTTGGCTGCATCGTGTTTCTTAGAGGCTGGAGGAGATGAGAGAGAGAGGAGAGATAGCAATGGGTCAACAGCATGGTTGAAAAAGAGGGAGATTTTCAAAAGGTAGCCAATACAATGCAATGTTTGTATGGGCATGTGTTAGTAGTATGGGAAAGGGACTACCTCACACAGGAAGCATTGATCTGTTTCAGAACCGTGAGTGTGTGTGTAACGTACCCAGGAACTTCCTCATGATGGCGTTGCTCTGTTTGAGGGCCTCAGCTCTCTGGGCGGGGTCAAACACCAGCCAATCAATCACATCAATCTTCCTCTGGTCCTCCTGGGGGGGGTAGGGAGGTACAGGGTTAACATGACCACATGGTCCTCCTGGGGGGGGTAGGGAGGTACAGGGTTAACATGACCACATGGTCCTCCTGGGGGGGGTAGGGAGGTACAGGGTTAACATGACCACATGGTCCTCCTGGGGGGGGTAGGGAGGTACAGGGTTAACATGACCACATGGTCCTCCTGGGGGGGGTAGGGAGGTACAGGGTTAACATGACCACATGGTCCTCCTGGGGGGGGTAGGGAGGTACAGGGTTAACATGACCACATGGTCCTCCTGGGGGGGGTAGGGAGGTACAGGGTTAACATGACCACATGGTCCTCCTGGGGGGGGGGGGAGGTACAGGGTTAACATGACCACATGGTCCTCCTGGGGGGGGTAGGGAGGTACAGGGTTAACATGACCACATGGTCCTCCTGGGGGGGGTAGGGAGGTACAGGGTTAACATGACCACATGGTCCTCCTGGGGGGGGGTAGGGAGGTACAGGGTTAACATGGCCACATGGTCCTCCTGGGGGGGGTAGGGAGGTACAGGGTTAACATGACCACATGGTCCTCCTGGGGGGGGTAGGGAGGTACAGGGTTAACATGACCACATGGTCCTCCTGGGGGGGGGTAGGGAGGTACAGGGTTAACATGACCACATGGTCCTCCTGGGGGGGGGTAGGGAGGTACAGGGTTAACATGACCACATGGTCCTCCTGGGGGGGGTAGGGAGGTACAGGGTTAACATGACCACATGGTCCTCCTGGGGGGGGTAGGGAGGTACAGGGTTAACATGACCACATGGTCCTCCTGGGGGGGGTAGGGAGGTACAGGGTTAACATGACCACATGGTCCTCCTGGGGGGGGGGGGGGGGGGGGGTACAGGGTTAACATGACCACATGGTCCTCCTGGGGGGGGGTAGGGAGGTACAGGGTTAACATGACCACATGGTCCTCCTGGGGGGGGTAGGGAGGTACAGGGTTAACATGACCACATGGTCCTCCTGGGGGGGGTAGGGAGGTACAGGGTTAACATGACCACATGGTCCTCCTGGGGGGGGTAGGGAGGTACAGGGTTAACATGACCACATGGTCCTCCTGGGGGGGGTAGGGAGGTACAGGGTTAACATGACCACATGGTCCTCCTGGGGGGGGTAGGGAGGTACAGGGTTAACATGACCACATGGTCCTCCTGGGGGGGGGGGGGGGTACAGGGTTAACATGACCACATGGTCCTCCTGGGGGGGGGTAGGGAGGTACAGGGTTAACATGACCACATGGTCCTCCTGGGGGGGGGGGTAGGGAGGTACAGGGTTAACATGACCACATGGTCCTCCTGGGGGGGGTAGGGAGGTACAGGGTTAACATGACCACATGGTCCTCCTGGGGGGGGGAGGGGGGTACAGGGTTAACATGACCACATGGTCCTCCTGGGGGGGGGTAGGGAGGTACAGGGTTAACATGACCACATGGTCCTCCTGGGGGGGGGGGGGGGGGGGGGGGTACAGGGTTAACATGACCACATGGTCCTCCTGGGGGGGGTAGGGAGGTACAGGGTTAACATGACAACATGGTCCTCCTGGGGGGGGGTAGGGAGGTACAGGGTTAACATGACCACATGGTCCTCCTGGGGGGGGTAGGGAGGTACAGGGTTAACATGACCACATGGTCCTCCTGGGGGGGGGGGGGGGTACAGGGTTAACATGACCACATGGTCCTCCTGGGGGGGGGGTAGGGAGGTACAGGGTTAACATGACCACATGGTCCTCCTGGGGGGGGGGGTAGGGAGGTACAGGGTTAACATGACCACATGGTCCTCCTGGGGGGGGTAGGGAGGTACAGGGTTAACATGACCACATGGTCCTCCTGGGGGGGGGAGGGGGGTACAGGGTTAACATGACCACATGGTCCTCCTGGGGGGGGGTAGGGAGGTACAGGGTTAACATGACCACATGGTCCTCCTGGGGGGGGGGGGGGGGGGGGGTACAGGGTTAACATGACCACATGGTCCTCCTGGGGGGGGTAGGGAGGTACAGGGTTAACATGACCACATGGTCCTCCTGGGGGGGGTAGGGAGGTACAGGGTTAACATGACCACATGGTCCTCCTGGGGGGGTACAGGGTTAACATGACCACATGGTCCTCCTGGGGGGGGTAGGGAGGTACAGGGTTAACATGACCACATGGTCCTCCTGGGGGGGGGGGGGGGGTAGGGAGGTACAGGGTTAACATGACCACATGGTCCTCCTGGGGGGGGTAGGGAGGTACAGGGTTAACATGACCACATGGTCCTCCTGGGGGGGGTAGGGAGGTACAGGGTTAACATGACCACATGGTCCTCCTGGGGGGGGGGGGGTAGGGAGGTACAGGGTTAACATGACCACATGGTCCTCCTGGGGGGGGGGGGGGGGGTACAGGGTTAACATGACCACATGGTCCTCCTGGGGGGGGGTAGGGAGGTACAGGGTTAACATGACCACATGGTCCTCCTGGGGGGGGGGGGGGGGTACAGGGTTAACATGACCACATGGTCCTCCTGGGGGGGGGGGGGTACAGGGTTAACATGACCACATGGTCCTCCTGGGGGGGGTAGGGAGGTACAGGGTTAACATGACCACATGGTCCTCCTGGGGGGGGGTAGGGAGGTACAGGGTTAACATGACCACATGGTCCTCCTGGGGGGGTAGGGAGGTACAGGGTTAACATGACCACATGGTCCTCCTGGGGGGGGGGGGGGGGTAGGGAGGTACAGGGTTAACATGACCACATGGTCCTCCTGGGGGGGGGTAGGGAGGTACAGGGTTAACATGACCACATGGTCCTCCTGGGGGGGGGTAGGGAGGTACAGGGTTAACATGACCACATGGTCCTCCTGGGGGGGGGTAGGGAGGTACAGGGTTAACATGACCACGTGGTCCTCCTGGGGGGGGTAGGGAGGTACAGGGTTAACATGACCACATGGTCCTCCTGGGGGGGGTAGGGAGGTACAGGGTTAACATGACCACATGGTCCTCCTGGGGGGGGGGGGGTAGGGAGGTACAGGGTTAACATGACCACATGGTGCTCCTGGGGGGGGGGGGGGGGGGGTACAGGGTTAACATGACCACATGGTCCTCCTGGGGGGGGGGGGGGGTACAGGGTTAACATGACCACATGGTCCTCCTGGGGGGGGGGGGGCGTAGGGAGGTACAGGGTTAACATGACCACATGGTCCTCCTGGGGGGGGGGGGTACAGGGTTAACATGACCACATGGTCCTCCTGGGGGGGGTAGGGAGGTACAGGGTTAACATGACCACATGGTCCTCCTGGGGGGGGGTACAGGGTTAACATGACCACATGGTCCTCCTGGGGGGGGGGGGGTAGGGAGGTACAGGGTTAACATGACCACATGGTCCTCCTGGGGGGGTAAGGAGGTACAGGGTTAACATGACCACATGGTCCTCCTGGGGGGGGGGGGGGGGGTACAGGGTTAACATGACCACATGGTCCTCCTGGGGGGGGGTAGGGAGGTACAGGGTTAACATGACCACATGGTCCTCCTGGGGGGGGTAGGGAGGTACAGGGTTAACATGACCACATGGTCCTCCTGGGGGGGGTAGGGAGGTACAGGGTTAACATGGTCCTCCTGGGGGGGGTAGGGAGGTACAGGGTTAACATGACCACATGGTCCTCCTGGGGGGGGTAGGGAGGTACAGGGTTAACATGGTCCTCCTGGGGGGGGTAGGGAGGTACAGGGTTAACATGACCACATGGTCCTCCTGGGGGGGTGGGGGGGTAGGGAGGTACAGGGTTAACATGACCACATGGTCCTCCTGGGGGGGGTAGGGAGGTACAGGGTTAACATGACCACATGGTCCTCCTGGGGGGGGTAGGGAGGTACAGGGTTAACATGACCACATGGTCCTCCTGGGGGGGGGGGGGAGGTACAGGGTTAACATGACCACATGGTCCTCCTGGGGGGGTAGGGAGGTACAGGGTTAACATGACCACATGGTCCTCCTGGGGGGGGTAGGGAGGTACAGGGTTAACATGACCACATGGTCCTCCTGGGGGGGGTAGGGAGGTACAGGGTTAACATGACCACATGGTCCTCCTGGGGGGGGTAGGGAGGTACAGGGTTAACATGACCACATGGTCCTCCTGGGGGGGGGGGTAGGGAGGTACAGGGTTAACATGACCACATGGTCCTCCTGGGGGGGGGGGGGGGTAGGGAGGTACAGGGTTAACATGACCACATGGTCCTCCTGGGGGGGGGGGGGTAGGGAGGTACAGGGTTAACATGACCACATGGTCCTCCTGGGGGGGTAAGGAGGTACAGGGTTAACATGACCACATGGTCCTCCTGGGGGGGGGGGGGGGGGGTACAGGGTTAACATGACCACATGGTCCTCCTGGGGGGGGTAGGGAGGTACAGGGTTAACATGACCACATGGTCCTCCTGGGGGGGGGGGGGTAGGGAGGTACAGGGTTAACATGACCACATGGTCCTCCTGGGGGGGTAGGGAGGTACAGGGTTAACATGACCACATGGTCCTCCTGGGGGGGGGGGGGTAGGGAGGTACAGGGTTAACATGACCACATGGTCCTCCTGGGGGGGTAGGGAGGTACAGGGTTAACATGACCACATGGTCCTCCTGGGGGGGGTAGGGAGGTACAGGGTTAACATGACCACATGGTCCTCCTGGGGGGGGGTAGGGAGGTACAGGGTTAACATGACCACATGGTCCTCCTGGGGGGGTAGGGAGGTACAGGGTTAACATGACCACATGGTCCTCCTGGGGGGGGTAGGGAGGTACAGGGTTAACATGGTCCTCCTGGGGGGGGTAGGGAGGTACAGGGTTAACATGACCACATGGTCCTCCTGGGGGGGGGGGGGGGTACAGGGTTAACATGACCACATGGTCCTCCTGGGGGGGTAGGGAGGTACAGGGTTAACATGACCACATGGTCCTCCTGGGGGGGGTAGGGAGGTACAGGGTTAACATGACCACATGGTCCTCCTGGGGGGGGTAGGGAGGTACAGGGTTAACATGACCACATGGTCCTCCTGGGGGGGGTAGGGAGGTACAGGGTTAACATGACCACATGGTCCTCCTGGGGGGGGGGGGTAGGGAGGTACAGGGTTAACATGACCACATGGTCCTCCTGGGGGGGGGGGGGGGGGTACAGGGTTAACATGACCACATGGTCCTCCTGGGGGCGGGGGGGTAGGGAGGTACAGGGTTAACATGACCACATGGTCCTCCTGGGGGGGGGGGGGGTAGGGAGGTACAGGGTTAACATGACCACATGGTCCTCCTGGGGGGGGTAGGGAGGTACAGGGTTAACATGACCACATGGTCCTCCTGGGGGGGGTAGGGAGGTACAGGGTTAACATGACCACATGGTCCTCCTGGGGGGGGTAGGGAGGTACAGGGTTAACATGACCACATGGTCCTCCTGGGGGGGGGTAGGGAGGTACAGGGTTAACATGACCACATGGTCCTCCTGGGGGGGGTAGGGAGGTACAGGGTTAACATGACCACATGGTCCTCCTGGGGGGGGTAGGGAGGTACAGGGTTAACATGACCACATGGTCCTCCTGGGGGGGGGGGGGGGGTACAGGGTTAACATGACCACATGGTCCTCCTGGGGGGGGGTAGGGAGGTACAGGGTTAACATGACCACATGGTCCTCCTGGGGGGGGGGGTAGGGAGGTACAGGGTTAACATGACCACATGGTCCTCCTGGGGGGGGTAGGGAGGTACAGGGTTAACATGACCACATGGTCCTCCTGGGGGGGGGAGGGGGGTACAGGGTTAACATGACCACATGGTCCTCCTGGGGGGGGGTAGGGAGGTACAGGGTTAACATGACCACATGGTCCTCCTGGGGGGGGGGGGGGGGGGGTACAGGGTTAACATGACCACATGGTCCTCCTGGGGGGGGTAGGGAGGTACAGGGTTAACATGACCACATGGTCCTCCTGGGGGGGTAGGGAGGTACAGGGTTAACATGACCACATGGTCCTCCTGGGGGGGGGTAGGGAGGTACAGGGTTAACATGACCACATGGTCCTCCTGGGGGGGGTAGGGAGGTACAGGGTTAACATGACCACATGGTCCTCCTGGGGGGGGGGGGGGGGGTAGGGAGGTACAGGGTTAACATGACCACATGGTCCTCCTGGGGGGGGTAGGGAGGTACAGGGTTAACATGACCACATGGTCCTCCTGGGGGGGGGGGGGGGGGGGTACAGGGTTAACATGACCACATGGTCCTCCTGGGGGGGGTAGGGAGGTACAGGGTTAACATGACCACATGGTCCTCCTGGGGGGGGGGGGTAGGGAGGTACAGGGTTAACATGACCACATGGTCCTCCTGGGGGGGGTAGGGAGGTACAGGGTTAACATGACCACATGGTCCTCCTGGGGGGGGTAGGGAGGTACAGGGTTAACATGACCACATGGTCCTCCTGGGGGGGGGGGGGGTAGGGAGGTACAGGGTTAACATGACCACATGGTCCTCCTGGGGGGGGTAGGGAGGTACAGGGTTAACATGACCACATGGTCCTCCTGGGGGGGGGGGGGGGTAGGGAGGTACAGGGTTAACATGACCACATGGTCCTCCTGGGGGGGGTAGGGAGGTACAGGGTTAACATGACCACATGGTCCTCCTGGGGGGGGTAGGGAGGTACAGGGTTAACATGACCACATGGTCCTCCTGGGGGGGTAGGGAGGTACAGGGTTAACATGACCACATGGTCCTCCTGGGGGGGGGGGGGGGGGTAGGGAGGTACAGGGTTAACATGACCACATGGTCCTCCTGGGGGGGGGGGGTAGGGAGGTACAGGGTTAACATGACCACATGGTCCTCCTGGGGGGGGGTAGGGAGGTACAGGGTTAACATGACCACATGGTCCTCCTGGGGGGGGTAGGGAGGTACAGGGTTAACATGACCACATGGTCCTCCTGGGGGGGGGGGGGGGTAGGGAGGTACAGGGTTAACATGACCACATGGTCCTCCTGGGGGGGGGGGGGTAGGAAGGTACAGGGTTAACATGTTCACATGGTCCTCCTGGGGGGGGTAGGGAGGTACAGGGTTAACATGACCACATGGTCCTCCTGGGGGGGTAGGGAGGTACAGGGTTAACATGACCACATGGTCCTCCTGGGGGGGGTAGGGAGGTACAGGGTTAACATGACCACATGGTCCTCCTGGGGGGGGGTAGGGAGGTACAGGGTTAACATGACCACATGGTCCTCCTGGGGGGGGTAGGGAGGTACAGGGTTAACATGACCACATGGTCCTCCTGGGGGGGGTAGGGAGGTACAGGGTTAACATGACCACATGGTCCTCCTGGGGGGGGTAGGGAGGTACAGGGTTAACATGACCACATGGTCCTCCTGGGGGGGGTAGGGAGGTACAGGGTTAACATGACCACATGGTCCTCCTGGGGGGGGTAGGGAGGTACAGGGTTAACATGACCACATGGTCCTCCTGGGGGGGGTAGGGAGGTACAGGGTTAACATGACCACATGGTCCTCCTGGGGGGGGGTAGGGAGGTACAGGGTTAACATGACCACATGGTCCTCCTGGGGGGGGTAGGGAGGTACAGGGTTAACATGACCACATGGTCCTCCTGGGGGGGGGTAGGGAGGTACAGGGTTAACATGACCACATGGTCCTCCTGGGGGGGGTAGGGAGGTACAGGGTTAACATGACCACATGGTCCTCCTGGGGGGGGTAGGGAGGTACAGGGTTAAGATGACCACATGGTGTTGGTGTTTCTCCTTCGTAGCGGTGAGGTGCCAGTGTGTGTGTTTCGTACCACTGAGGTGCCAGTGTCCAGTGCAGGGGTGAGGTCATGATGAGCGAACTCCTCAGTGTCTCTCTCTGATGTTCTCCATCACCATCTTAGTGACCGCTGCCACGTCCAGACCTGACCACAACACAACACTTAGATACCTGTACCTTTGAAAAGGCGCAATATGCAGAAATCGCTCCGCCATTTCCTGGATGCTAAAATTCTAATAGTTTGCCTAATTTCAGTTTATATGACAAAACAAGCCAGTATAGTGTAGAGAACCATTGTACCATCTACGGGGAGCATAGAAAAAGCGCACATAGAAGATCTCTACCGCTTCTTAGACTTGCTTTCAATGAGAACGACAGATCTATAACTCAGATTTCTATGTGCATTTGGTCAGGTTGCACAAACATTTACATATTGCAAGTTTAACAGACATTGTTTTTTTTCCCCACCTTCCTACAGTCCATAGCTGCAGAAAAGCGAAAGTCTGCATGGTCAATTTTATCATATGTACGAACCTAATTTAATTGCCGGTTGTCGAATCTCAGATGCATGTCAGACTGACTGTAGCTTTAGACCAGGGGGCCCATTCCATCCCCGCTGGAGATTTGAGTATTTAGTATGTGTATTAATTTATCTTCTATGTATTTTTTATTTGCTTTTTGGGGAGATAAACAATCTTAAAATCGACATTGAAATTACTAAAACCTAATCAAAACTGTGTAGAAATGATAATGAACCTACAGTTACAGTCTCTTCACTGTGTCCAGCTTGATAACAGTCATTTATAGTCTCTTCACTGTGTCCAGCTTGATAACAGTCATTTATAGTCTCTTCACTGTGTCCAGCTTGATAACAGTCATTTATAGTCTCTTCACTCTGTCCAGCTTGATAACAGTCATTTATAGTCTCTTCACTGTGTCCAGCTTGATAACAGTCATTTATAGTCTCTTCACTGTGTCCAGCTTGATAACAGTCATTTATAGTCTCTTCACTGTGTCCAGCTTGATAACAGTCATTTATAGTCTCTTCACTGTGTCCAGCTTGATAACAGTCATTTATAGTCTCTTCACTCTGTCCAGCTTGATAACAGTCATTTATAGTCTCTTCACTGTGTCCAGCTTGATAACAGTCATTTATAGTCTCTTCACTCTGTCCAGCTTGATAACAGTCATCGAACCAAAAGCTAGACAGTCGGGAAGCATCGGAAATTCCAGAAGTGATGATAGAGGACTTCTTTCCAGCAAATTTAAATGGCGAGGAAATATAATACATTTTAAGTGCGGTCCTCTGGACCTCTGTGAAGACCAAATGTGGCCCGCGGGGAAAAAATGTGTTTGACACCCCTGCTTTAGACTAAAGGAACCCCCCCACCCATCCCAGCAACCTCTGTGTGAGACACTGACCTGCCTCCCTGGCCAGCTCCAGACAGCGTTGTCTCTGGTTAGCCTCAGTGACCTCCTCTAGGAAGTGAGCGTACTGGGCGGTGGCAATGTCTGACGGCAGGTGACTGACATAGAAGGCGATCAGGTCAACCTGCTTTTCCCTCATCAACAGAGAGACGTAGGCCTTCAGGACATCCACCGATACCTCCTCCTGATTAGGGGTGGGGGGGGAGAACATGAGTGGAGGGATTAGGGGTAGGGGGGGAACGGATATGTGGATTGTGGAAGGTGGTGTGTGTGAGGAATGGTTGATGTTTATATAGGTGTATGACAGCAAAAGTGTGTTTCTCTCTCTCTGTGTGTACATGATACCTTGAGCTGCATGCCCAGGCTACGGTAGAACAGCACGGTGTGTGTGTACATGATACCTTGAGCTGCATGCCCAGGCTACGGTAGAACAGCACGGTGTGTGTGTGTGTACATGATACCTTGAGCTGCATGCCCAGGCTACGGTAGAACAGCACGGTGTGTGTGTGTGTACATGATACCTTGAGCTGCATGCCCAGGCTACGGTAGAACAGCACGGTGTGTGTGTGTGTACATGATACCTTGAGCTGCATGCCCAGGCTACGGTAGAACAGCACGGTGTGTGTGTGTGTACATGATACCTTGAGCTGCATGCCCAGGCTACGGTAGAACAGCACGGTGTGTGTGTGTGTACATGATACCTTGAGCTGCATGCCCAGGCTACGGTAGAACAGCACGGTGTGTGTGTACATGATACCTTGAGCTGCATGCCCAGGCTACGGTAGAACAGCACGGTGTGTGTGTACATGATACCTTGAGCTGCATGCCCAGGCTACGGTAGAACAGCACGGTGTGTGTGTGTGTACATGATACCTTGAGCTGCATGCCCAGGCTACGGTAGAACAGCACGGTGTGTGTGTGTGTACATGATACCTTGAGCTGCATGCCCAGGCTACGGTAGAACAGCACGGTGTGTGTGTGTGTACATGATACCTTGAGCTGCATGCCCAGGCTACGGTAGAACAGCACGGTGTGTGTGTACATGATACCTTGAGCTGCATGCCCAGGCTACGGTAGAACAGCACGGTGTGTGTGTACATGATACCTTGAGCTGCATGCCCAGGCTACGGTAGAACAGCACGGTGTGTGTGTACATGATACCTTGAGCTGCATGCCCAGGCTACGGTAGAACAGCAACAGGTGAGAGGGCAGAGCTGGACTCCTGGTCAACCAGTTACTGAACTCCTCCAGGAGACCTGACACACAAAATACTGTTTTATACTGGGACCATTTCATAAAGCAGTAACATACCTGCAGTAACCAGAACCACAAAGTCCAACTGGATACTGACTGACTACCTCATGACTTTTGTCTGTCTGTACAGTCTTTCCATAGGCTGACACAGACATGGCCATGGATTTAAAGTAACAGTCCAGTGAAAATCTTCATTGGCTGCTTTTTAACATAATTAAACAATAGTAAGGAAAACTATTTCACTCACATTGTAATTAATTATAGGTCATATTTCATAAATATGTGGAAACACTAAAACCGTTACTTTAAGGTTATTAACAGACTCACCATCCAGGTCTCCCAGGATGACTAACTTCTGGATGATGTGGTAATGTTCTTTAGTCTCCTCCAGGACTTTCTGTGGAGAAGAAGGAAGGAGACATTCAGGGTCTTTCACAGGACTATGGGAGTCCGTAAGACTGGTCGGATGTACATAGCTAGCAGACTGGTCTGATGTACACTACCGGTCAAAAGTTTGGGGTCACTTAGAAATGTCCTTGTTTTCGAAAGAAAAGCAAATTTGTTGTCCATTAAAATAACATTAAATTGATCAGAAATACAGTGTAGACATTGTTAATGTTGTAAATGGCTATTGTAGCTGGAAACGGCTGATTTTTAATGGAATATCTACATAGGCCTACAGAGGCCCATTGTCAGCAACCATCAGTCCTGTGTTCTAATTGCACGTTGTGTTTGCTAATCCAAGTTTATCATTTTAGAAAGGCTAACTGATCATTAGAAAACCCTTTTGCAAAAAAAGCTGGCCTTGAGACTAGTTGAGTATCTGGAGCGTCACCAATTGTGGGTTCGATTACAGGCTCAAAATGGCCAGAAACAAATAACTTTCTTCTGAAACTCGTCAGTCTATTCTTGTTCTGAGAAATGATGGCTATTCCATGGGAGAAATTGCCAAGAAACTGAAGATCTCGTACGACGCTGTGTACTACTCCCTTCACCGGGATGCTGACCTAGGCAGAGTTGAAAAGAAAAAGCCATATCTTAATCTTATCTTTTTATTGGCCAGTCTGAAATATGGCTTTTTCTTTGCATCTCTGCCTAGAAGGTCAGCATCCTGGAGTCGCCTCTTCACTGTTGACGTTGAGACTGGTGTTTTGCAGGTACTATTTAATGAAGTTGCCAGTTGAGGACCTGTGAGGCATCTGTTTCTCAAACTAGACACTAATGTATTTGTCCTCTTGCTCAGTTGTGCACCGGGGCCTCCCACTCCTCTTTCTATTCTGGTTAGAGACAGTTTGTGCTGTTCTGTGAAGAGAGTAGTACACAGCGTTGTACAAGATCTTCAGTTTCTTGGCAATTTCTCGCATGGAATAGCCTTCATTTCTCAGAACAAGAATAGACTGACGAGTTTCAGAAGAAAGTTATTTGTTTCTGGCCATTTTGAGCATGTAATTGAACCCACAATTGCTGATTCTCCAGAAGGCCAGTTTTATTGCTTCTTTAAATCAGCACAACATTTTTCAGCTATGCTAACATAATTGCAAAAGGGTTTTCTAATGATCAATTAGCCTTTTAAAATGATAAACTTGGATTAGCAAACACAACGTGCCATTGGAACGCAGGACTGATGGTTGCTGATAATGGGCCTCTGTACGCCTATGTAGATATTCCATTAAAAAAATAAAAATCAGCCTTTTCCAGCTACAATAGCCATTTACAACATTAACAATGTCTACACTGTATTTCTGATCAAGTAAGTTATTTTAAAAAGGGACAAAAAAAAATGCTTTTCTTTCGAAAACAAGGACATTTCTAAGTGACCCCAAACTTTTGAACGGTAGTGTACATAGCTAGTAGACTGGTCTGATGTACACACATAGCTAGCAGACTGGTCTGATGTACACACATAGCTAGCAGACTGGTCTGATGTACACACATAGCTAGCAGACTGGTCTGATGTACACAGCTAGCAGACTGGTCTGATGTACACACATAGCTAGCAGACTGGTCTGATGTACACAGCTAGCAGACTGGTCTGATGTACACACACATAGCTAGCAGACTGGTCTGATGTACACACATAGCTAGCAGACTGGTCTGATGTACACACATAGCTAGCAGACTGGTCTGATGTACACACATAGCTAGCAGACTGGTCTGATGTACACAGCTAGCAGACTGGTCTGATGTACACACATAGCTAGCAGACTGGTCTGATGTACACAGCTAGCAGACTGGTCTGATGTACACACATAGCTAGCAGACTGGTCTGATGTACACAGCTAGCAGACTGTCTGATGTACACACATAGCTAGCAGACTGGTCTGATGTACACACATAGCTAGCAGACTGGTCTGATGTACACACATAGCTAGCAGACTGGTCTGATGTACACACATAGCTAGCAGACTGGTCTGATGTACACACATAGCTAGCAGACTGGTCTGATGTACACACATAGCTAGCAGACTGGTCTGATGTACACACATAGCTAGCAGACTGTCTGATGTACACACATAGCTAGCAGACTGGTCTGATGTACACACATAGCTAGCAGACTGGTCTGATGTACACACATAGCTAGCAGACTGGTCTGATGTACACACATAGCTAGCAGACTGGTCTGATGTACACACATAGCTAGCAGACTGGTCTGATGTACACACATAGCTAGCAGACTGGTCTGATGTACACACATAGCTAGCAGACTGGTCTGATGTACACACATAGCTAGCAGACTGGTCTGATGTACACACACAGCTAGCAGACTGGTCTGATGTACACACATAGCTAGCAGACTGGTCTGATGTACACACATAGCTAGCAGACTGGTCTGATGTACACACATAGCTAGCAGACTGGTCTGATGTACACACATAGCTAGAAGACTGGTCTGATGTACACACATAGCTAGCAGACTGGTCTGATGTACACACATAGCTAGCAGACTGGTCTGATGTACACACATAGCTAGCAGACTGGTCTGATGTACACACATAGCTAGCAGACTGGTCTGATGTACACACATAGCTAGCAGACTGGTCTGATGTACACACATAGCTAGCAGACTGGTCTGATGTACACACATAGCTAGCAGACTGGTCTGATGTACACACATAGCTAGCAGACTGGTCTGATGTACACACATAGCTAGCAGACTGGTCTGATGTACACACATAGCTAGCAGACTGGTCTGATGTACACACATAGCTAGCAGACTGGTCTGATGTACACACATAGCTAGCAGACTGGTCTGATGTACACACATAGCTAGCAGACTGGTCTGATGTACACACATAGCTAGCAGACTGGTCTGATGTACACACATAGCTAGCAGACTGGTCTGATGTACACAGCTAGCTAGTAGACTGGTCTGATGTACACAGCTAGCAGACTGGTCTGATGTACACACATAGCTAGCAGACTGGTCTGATGTACACACATAGCTAGCAGACTGGTCTGATGTACACACATAGCTAGCAGACTGGTCTGATGTACACACATAGCTAGCAGACTGGTCTGATGTACACACATAGCTAGCAGACTGGTCTGATGTACACACACATATAGCTAGCAGACTGGTCTGATGTACACACACATAGCTAGCAGACTGGTCTGATGTACACACACATAGCTAGCAGACTGGTCTTATGTACACACACAGCTAGCAGACTGGTCTGATGTACACACATAGCTAGCAGACTGGTCTGATGTACACACATAGCTAGCAGACTGGTCTGATGTACACACATAGCTAGCAGACTGGTCTGATGTACACACATAGCTAGCAGACTGGTCTGATGTACACACATAGCTAGCAGACTGGTCTGATGTACACACATAGCTAGCAGACTGGTCTGATGTACACACATAGCTAGCAGACTGGTCTGATGTACACACATAGCTAGCAGACTGGTCTGATGTACACACACAGCTAGCAGACTGGTCTGATGTACACACATAGCTAGCAGACTGGTCTGATGTACACACATAGCTAGCAGACTGGTCTGATGTACACACATAGCTAGCAGACTGGTCTGATGTACACACATAGCTAGCAGACTGGTCTGATGTACACACATAGCTAGCAGACTGGTCTGATGTACACACATAGCTAGCAGACTGGTCTGATGTACACACATAGCTAGCAGACTGGTCTGATGTACACACATAGCTAGCAGACTGGTCTGATGTACACACATAGCTAGCAGACTGGTCTGATGTACACACATAGCTAGCAGACTGGTCTGATGTACACACATAGCTAGCAGACTGGTCTGATGTACACACATAGCTAGCAGACTGGTCTGATGTACACACATAGCTAGCAGACTGGTCTGATGTACACACATAGCTAGCAGACTGGTCTGATGTACACACATAGCTAGCAGACTGGTCTGATGTACACACATAGCTAGCAGACTGGTCTGATGTACACACATAGCTAGCAGACTGGTCTGATGTACACACATAGCTAGCAGACTGGTCTGATGTACACACATAGCTAGCAGACTGGTCTGATGTACACACACATAGCTAGCAGACTGGTCTGATGTACACACACATAGCTAGCAGACTGGTCTGATGTACACACATAGCTAGCAGACTGGTCTGATGTACACACATAGCTAGCAGACTGGTCTGATGTACACACATAGCTAGCAGACTGGTCTGATGTACACACATAGCTAGCAGACTGGTCTGATGTACACACATAGCTAGCAGACTGGTCTGATGTACACACACATAGCTAGCAGACTGGTCTGATGTACACACATAGCTAGCAGACTGGTCTGATGTACACACATAGCTAGCAGACTGGTCTGATGTACACACACATAGCTAGCAGACTGGTCTGATGTACACACACAGCTAGCAGACTGGTCTGATGTACACACACAGCTAGCAGACTGGTCTGATGTACACACACAGCTAGCAGACTGGTCTGATGTACACACATAGCTAGCAGACTGGTCTGATGTACACAGCTAGCAGACTGGTCTGATGTACACACATAGCTAGCAGACTGGTCTGATGTACACACATAGCTAGCAGACTGGTCTGATGTACACACATAGCTAGCAGACTGGTCTGATGTACACAGCTAGCAGACTGGTCTGATGTACACACATAGCTAGTTTGACAGAGCAGACAAACATATGCTCACCTTTGACTCTGTTGCTAACAGCTCCTCAAACACCTTCTCTAGTGTCCAGCTGGAGTGAAAAGGGAGAAATATTACCATTTGCATTTAGAAATATAAGCTGATGCACTGAGGAAGGTTAGGGTCCTGATACCCAGCCCTCCGCTGCCTCTACTAGAGGATGGGGATCTTACTGGCCTCCAGGTATTATCTACTAGAGGATGTACAGTGGGGAAAAAAAGTATTTAGTCAGCCACCAATTGTGCAAGTTCTCCCACTTAAAAAGATGAGAGAGGCCTGTAATTTTCATCATAGGTACACGTCAACTATGACAGACAAATTGAGAAAAAAATATCCAGAAAATCACATTGTATGATTTTTAATGAATTTATTTGTAAATTATAGTGGAAAATAAGTATTTGGTCACCTACAAACAAGCAAGATTTCTGGCTCTCACAGACCTGTAACTTCTTCTTTAAGAGGCTCCTCTGTCCTCCACTCGTTACCTGTATTAATGGCACCTGTTTGAACTTGTTATCAGTATAAAAGACACCTGTCCACAACCTCAAACAGTCACACTCCAAACTCCACTACAGCCAAGACCAAAGAGCTGTCAAAGGACACCAGAAACAAAATTGTAGACCTGCACCAGGCTGGGAAGACTAAATCTGCAATAGGTAAGCAGCTTGGTTTGAAGAAATCAACTGTGGGAGCAATTATTAGGAAATGGAAGACATACAAGACCACTGATAATCTCCCTCGATCTGCGGCTCCACGCAAGATCTCACCCCGTGGGGTCAAAATGATCACAAGAACGGTGAGCAAAAATCCCAGAACCACACGGGGGGACCTAGTGAATGACCTGCAGAGAGCTGGGACCAAAGTAACAAAGCCTACCATCAGTAACACACTACGCCGCCAGGGACTCAAATCCTGCAGTGCTAGATGTGTCCCCCTGCTTAAGCCAGTACATGTCCAGGCCCGTCTGAAGTTTGCTAGAGTGCATTTGGATGATCCAGAAGAGGATTGGGAGAATGTCATATGGTCAGATGAAACCAAAATAGAACTTTTTGGTAAAAACTCAACTCATCGTGTTTGGAGGACAAAGAATGCTGAGTTGCATCCAAAGAACACCATACCTACTGTGAAGCATGGTGGTGGAAACATCATGCTTTGGGGCTGTTTTTCTGCAAAGGGACCAGGACGACTGATCCGTGTAAAGCAGGGGTGTCAAAGTCAAATGGACGGAGGGCCAAATAAAAAATTTAGCTACAAGTCGAGGGCCGGACTGTTCGAATGTTCATTGAAAAAATTTTAAATGACGTATATAGTCTAGTGAACCTAATTGAACCTACTGAAAACCTAACAAATATATTCCAATATGATCAGATAAATAAAGCAATATTTTCTTATGGCTCTGTCAGTAATCTTTAATTTTCAACAGACACAAAAGACAAATTTCCTTTATATAAAAATCCCCATAACATGAACATTAAATGAAAGAAACCGGTATTCAAGGCACCATCAGTAGCCTATATTTTCTATTTTAGCAAAAGTGGGCTAAATTTACTTCAAAGAAAAAAACAATAATAGCAATTTTCTATCATCCACTCAACTGAAATATTTTAAAAATATAATTGGATTGAAATACAATAAAATAAAGTGCAAAAATCTATTAATCAAAAACAACACTTTGTTTAAGGAGAAGTAACATGCAGTGAAAACAAATATTAAACTTTAACTTTTAAACTTGAACTGAGTAAAAACTCTAAATATGTGATCTCCTCACGAAGCTCGAAACATCTTTGAAGCACCTTTCCCTGGCTTAGCCATCGCACCTCTGTGTGATAAGGCAAATCACCATGCTCCGTTTCTAACTCCGTCAGAAATGCCTTGAACTGGCGGTGATTCAAACCTTTGGCTCTGATAAAGTTAACTGTGCGCGTGATGATGCTCATTACATGCTCCATTTTCAAGGCTTTACCGCACAACGCTTCCTGGTGTATGATACAATGATAAGCTGTCAGCTCACCTGTCGCGTTTTCCTCTTGCATCTTTTCCCGTATCTTCGCCACCAGTCCGCTCCTGTGTCCACACATCGCAGGTGCTCCGTCGGTTGTCAAACCCACGAGTTTTTCCCAAGGCAGCTCCATCTCATTTACACATCTTGACACCTCTTCATACAAATCATGCCCCGTAGTTGTGCCATGCATAGGACGTAAAGCCAAAAACTCCTCTGTCACGCTTAGGCTGGAGTCCACTCCGCGGATGAAAATTGACAACTGGGCAATGTCAGAAATGTCGGTGCTCTCATCCACAGCCAAGGAATATGCAATGAAATCTTTTCCCTTTTTCACAAGCTGCTCTTTTAGATTGATGGACAACTGGTCTACTCTCTCGGCAATGGTGTTTCTGCTCAGACTCACATTTAAAAAGAGTTGCCTTTTTTCTGGGCAAACTTCGTCACAAACTTTAATCATGCAGTTTTTGATGAAATCCCCCTCCGTAAATGGCCGGGCTGATTTAGCGATCTCTTCTGCCAAAATAAAACTGGCCTTGACAGCAGCCTGGCCTTGTGATTTGGCTTTTTTGAACAGAGCCTGTCGAGATTTGAGGCCTCGTTTTAATTCCTCTGCCTTTTGTAGCCTTTGTTCCATGTCCATATTCTTGTTTTTGTCCGCGTGTTTCGTTTCATAATGTCGTCTCAGATTATACTCTTTCAGTACCGCCACACTTTCTCCACACAGAAGACACACAGGTTTTCCAGCTACCTCCGTGAACATATACTCCGACTCCCACCTTGTTTGAAACCCCCGGTTCTCAGTGTCCACCTTCCGTTTTGCCATTTTTGATGGGTATCTGAAAGTTAATTTTACTGTGATGCTGACGACTGCTGTGCCAATAAATATTGAAATGAAGCAGCCTACTGCTCGGTGCGTCACCGTTGCATTGTGGGAAATGTAGTATTGGTGCGTGTAAAAGATCTGCGGGCTGCCGGCTTGCTGCGGTCTGCGGGCCGGTTCTAATAATAAATCAAGATCATCCCAGGGGCCGTAAAAAACCTTCTCGCGGGCCGGATGTGGCCCGCGGGCCTTGACTCTGACATATGTGGTGTAAAGGAAAGAATGAATGGGGCCATGTATCGTGAGATTTTGAGTGAAAACCTCCTTCCATCAGCAAGGGCATTGAAGATGAAACGTGGCTGGGTCTTTCAGCATGACAATGATCCCAAACACACCGCCCGGGCAACGAAGGAGTGGCTTCGTAAGAAGCATTTCAAGGTCCTGGAGTGGCCTAGCCAGTCTCCAGATCTCAACCCCATATAAAATCTTTGGAGGGAGTTGAAAGTCCATGTTGCCCAGCGACAGCCCCAAAACATCACTGCTCTAGAGGAGATCTGCATGGAGGAATGGGCCAAAATACCAGCAACAGTGTGTGAAAACCTTGTGAAGTCTTACAGAAAACATTTGACCTGTGTCATTGCCAACAAAGGGTATATAACAAAGTATTGAGAAACTTTTGTTATTGACCAAATACTTATTTTCCACCATAATTTGCAATTAAATTCATTAAAAATCCTACAATGTGATTTTCAGGATATTTTTTTCTAATTTTGTCTGTCATAGTTGACGTGTACCTATGATGAAAATTACAGGCCTCTCTCATCTTTTTAAGTGGGAGAACTTGCACAATTGGTGGCTGACTAAATACTTTTTTTCCCCACTGTATTCTCTAGGCAGGGCTGCCCACTAAAGGATATTGTCCCTGGGTAAGGCTACCTACTAGAGGCTGGGGATCTTACTTGGCCTCCAGGTATTCTTGTGGCAGCTCCTCCAGCTCCTCGCTGCCCATTCCTGAGGACCTGACCTCCTGTTCCACCAGAGAGTCTACCAGGACCCTGAAGTAGGCCCACACACTGTCCTCCCACGACTCACACACTGGGAGCAGCTAGAGGAGAGAGAGAGAGAGACATATCAGTCCATCACCAGTCGAGGATAGTCCTGGCCATTACCAGTCGAGGATAGTCCTCTCTTATGTGAACATTGCTGTTATAGGTTTACTTTCACAAGGCGTTTCACCTTTCCCTGAGACACACCACCCTCCTCCACCTGACACCACCCTCCTCCACCTGACACCACCCAGAGAGGGGGCTTAGGGAGATACACCACACTACATACCCGTTTGAGGTTCCCACTCAGAGCAGCGTAGATGGCTCTCTCATATCTGCTGACGTGTTCGTCGTCAGCCATCCTCCAGCAGCACACCTTCCATAAACAGCGGTGAGGGTTCCCCTCCACTGGTAGCAGCTCTGCACCGCCTGGACACACACACCCCTCAGTTCCATTCCAGACCATACATAGGGACGTGTGTTTAGGGCTGTTATGGTGACCGGATTACCGCCACAAGTCATGACCGCAGTCACATTTCACGTGAGTGTTTTTAGTCACGGTAATTAGGCTTCTCCAAGCTCTGATGCTGCTGCTGGTCATTAGTAGCCTACCAAACTTGCTAACAACCTGGTCCTCAGCACTCTATTGTCCCTCTAATCACTCTGACATTAATGCAAATGTAATCGAAAATCTAATCAAACACTTCATGAGAGCCCATGAGCTCACGTTGCTCAACATTTCTATAGGCAATTGCGTGAGAAAACATAGTGATGGCCTCTATTAAAAAGAGGAGGATCCCATCAGCTTTCTATAGGCTAGGCCTACTATATTTATTTCTCAACTTTCCTAATATTAAGCACATGGCTTCTCTTTACAACAGGAGTATAGCCTACCTGGCTGGCATGAAACTGAACCACTGGAAAATGATTTATTTTGCCGCATGTGCACACTCCCTCAAATCGTTTGGAGAAAATATCCTCTCTATTCTATTCAGCTTTGTTCAATTGTATTCTTCATTACTATAAAATAATATAAAATAATGCCACAGGATTTCTAAGCAGATCTTGTCTGCTAAATGAACTAGTGTAGCCCACAGCCATATGGCATAGCCAGATCAGGGCATAACATAAGGACGACTCAGAGTATGCTATTCTGTTCTTCTGAAATAGACTACATTTTCTTCATATCATGCTTCTTTAGACCTGTCTAAAATAAATAATGGATTTATTGTGACGGTGTAGGCTATATTACATGGATTTAGTAGACTTTTTTTAAATATAGATGTTCCAAAAGGTCTGCATCAATGGCTTGTAGGCTATGAATGTTAGCCAGGAGATGCTAAACATTTGTATGTTAATTAAAACAGTCAATTACCGTGAGACCGGCAGTTATTTGCTTGACAATCACCGGCTGACAAAATGTCATGACCGCCACAGCCCTACTTGTGTTAAACATCTGTTGGGGTGAGAGTGTAAGGTTGAGAACTGACCTCCGTTGATGTTGGGGTCGTGGTAAAGCTTCCACCCCTCCAGAGTAGCAGCCCTCCATGCCTGTCCACAGCGCTTACAAAGCCTCTGGGCCTACACACAAACACGTCATTGAGACTAGAAATCAGCTCAGTATACCCTCCCGTCCACCAGGTGGCGCCGTACTGAGATCTGTCTCAAATAACACCCTATTACCTGTATAGTGCAGTACTTTTGACCAGAGCCAAGAGGTCTCTGGTCAGAAGTAGTGCACTACACAGGGAATAGGGTGTTATTTGGGAGGCGGCCGGTGTCTCACCTCGTCAGTCATGCCCGCTCTGAGGAGGGTGAACAGGTACTTCAGCAGCCTGGCGTCATTCTCTCTGTCCAGGTCTGCCAGGGGACGCTTCTGTCTGATGGGGGCGTCAGGGTCCTAAAGACAGACAGAGTTAGTTTACGTTCAAAGTAAACAACGTATTCCCTATCATGGCACAAGAGCATGTGTCTGTAGGAGAGGGAGTGTGTGAGAGTGTGTGGGAGTGTGTGTGTATGTATGAGAGCTAGATAGTCCCTCCTACCAGCTCAGTAACCAGGGGAACATTGAAGCCTGTGCTGGATGCGTTTCTCCTCTGTTTCAGAGCATGAAGGGTATTCTCCCTGAAAGTCAAACACACAGAATATTAGCCAAGTCACACGGGGTCTTCCTAAACTACATACAACACTGAGAAAACACGGAAGTGCTTGTCTCTCAAAATGACTCCAGCTACTTACCAGTACACAGACTTGGCGTAGTATTCATTTACATTTTACATTTTAGTCATTTAGCAGACGCTCTTATCCAGAGCGACTTACAGGAGCAATTGGGGTTAAGTGCCTTGCTCAAGGGCACATTAACGTCATTTAGCAGACGCTCTTAGCCAGAGCGACTCACAAATTGGTGCGTTTACCCTATAGCCAGTGGGATAACCACTTTACAATTTGGGGGGGGGGGGGGGGGGTAGAAGGATTACTTTATCCTATCCCAGGTATTCCTTAAAGAGGTGGGGTTTCAAATGTCTCCGGAAGGTGGTGAGTGACTCCGCTGTGGGGTGGGGGGGGGGGGTAGAAGGATTACTTTATCCTATCCCAGGTATTCCTTAAAGAGGTGGGGTTTCAAATGTCTCCGGAAGGTGGTGAGCGACTCCGCTGTGTGTGTGGGGGGGGGGTGGGGAGGGGGTAGAAGGATTACTTTATCCTATCCCAGGTATTCCTTAAAGAGGTGGGGTTTCAAATGTCTCCGGAAGGTGGTGAGTGACTCCGCTGTGGGGTGGGGGGGGGGGGGGGGTAGAAGGATTACTTTATCCTATCCCAGGTATTCCTTAAAGAGGTGGGGTTTCAGATGTCTCCGGAAGGTGGTGAGCGACTCCGCTG
Source organism: Coregonus lavaretus (assembly GCF_964263955.1). Lineage (NCBI taxonomy): Eukaryota > Metazoa > Chordata > Actinopteri > Salmoniformes > Salmonidae > Coregonus > Coregonus lavaretus. The sequence continues at coordinate 153,091 of NW_028157303.1, forward strand.
TGTGTGTGGGGGGGGGGTGGGGGGGGGGTAGAAGGATTACTTTATCCTATCCCAGGTATTCCTTAAAGAGGTGGGGTTTCAAATGTCTCCGGAAGGGGGTGAGCGACTCCGCTGTGTGTGTGGGGGGGGGGGGGGGGTAGAAGGATTGCTTTATCCTATCCCAGGTATTCCTTAAAGAGGTGGGGTTTCAAATGTCTCCGGAAGGTGGTGGGTGACTCCGCTGTCCTGGCGTCGTGAGGGAGCTTGTTCCACCATTGGGGTGCCAGAGCAGCGAACAGTTTTGCCTGGGCTGAGCGGGAACTATGCTTCCGCAGAGGAAGGGGAGCCAGCAGGCCAGAGGTGGATGAACGCAATGCCCTCGTTTGGGTGTAGGGACTGATCAGAGCCTGAAGGTACAGAGGTGCCGTTCCCCTCACTGCTCCATAGGCAAGCACCATGGTCTTGTAGCGGATGCGAGCTTCAACTGGAAGCCAGTGGAGTGTGCGGAGGAGGGGGGTGACGTGAGAGAACTTGGGAAGGTTGAACACCAGACGGGCTGCGGCATTCTGGATGAGTTGTAGGGGTTTAATGGCACAGGCAGGGAGGCCAGCCAACAGCGAGTTGCAATAGTCCAGACGGGAGATGACAAGTGCCTGGATTAGGACCTGTGCCGCTTCCTGTGTAAGGCAGGGTCGTACTCTCCGAATGTTGTAGAGCATGAACCTGCAGGATCGGGTCACCGCCTTGATGTTGGCGGAGAACGACAGGGTGTTGTCCAGGGTCACGCCTAGGCTCTTCGCACTCTGGGAGGAGGACACAGCGGAGTTGTCAACCGTGATGGCGAGATCATGGAACGGGCAGTCCTTCCCCGGGAGGAAGAGCAGCTCCGTCTTGCCAGGGTTCAGCTTGAGGTGGTGATCCATCATCCATACTGATATGTCTGCCAGACATGCAGAGATGCGATTCGCCACCTGGTTATCAGAAGGGGGAAAGGAGAAGATTAGTTGTGTATCGTCAGCGTAGCAATGATATGAAAGGCCATGTGAGGATATGACAGAGCCAAGTGACTTGGTGTATAGGGAGAAAAGGAGAGGGCCTAGAACTGAGCCCTGGGGGACACCAGTGGTGAGAGCACGTGGTGCGGAGACAACTTCTCGCCACGCCACTTGGTAGGAGCGACCGGTCAGGTAGGACGCAATCCAGGAGTGAGCCGCGCCGGAAATGCCCAGCTCGGAGAGGGTGGAGAGGAGGATCTGATGGTTCACAGTATCAAAGGCAGCAGACAGGTCTAGAAGGACAAGAGCAGAGGAGAGAGAGTTAGCTTTAGCAGTACGGAGAGTCTCCGTGACACAGAGAAGAGCAGTCTCAGTTGAATGACCAGTCCTGAAACCTGATTGGTTTGGATCAAGAAGGTCATTCTGAGAGAGATAGCAAGAGAGTTGGCTAAAGACGGCACGCTCAATAGTTTTGGACAGAAAAGAAAGAAGGGATACTGGTCTGTAGTTGTTGACATCAGAGGGATCGAGTGTTGGTTTTTTGAGAAGGGGAGCAACTCTCGCTCTCTTGAAGACGGAAGGGACATGGCCAGCGGTCAAGGATGAGTTGATCAGCGAGGTGAGGTAGGGGAGAAGGTCACCGGAGATGGTCTGGAGAAGGGAGGAGGGGATGGGGTCAAGCGGGCAGGTTGTTGGGCGGCCTGCAGTCACAAGTCGCAGGATTTTATCTGGAGAGAGAGGGGAGAAAGAAGTCAAAGCATAGGGTAGGGCAGTGTGAGCAGGACCAGCAGTGTCATTAGACTTAACAAACGAGGATCGGATGTCGTCAACCTTCTATTCAATGTTGTCAGAGAAGTCCCCGATTTCATCTTTGGCGATACTCTCCAACCAATCCACTACCAGCTAAGAGAGAGGAAGTGAAACCATAATGTAAGACTGTACAATGTCTCTATTACAACCATCCATCAGACTAAACAGGACGCCAAGGATTTACTCCAGATACCAGACCAGGCCCAAATCCCTGTCATTCACATGAAGAGAAGACACCGATACAGGGGGACGCAGGTCCGGGTGCCTTGTGAGAATTAGTCGGCGAGTGGGTAACCCGCCTCTACCATCCGTCCTATTGGCCAACGTGCAATCATTGGAGAATAAACCGGATGAGCTCCGTTCAAGACTATCCTACCAACGGGACATTAAAAAACGGTAATATCTTATGTTTCACCGAGTCGTGGATGAACGACGACATGGATAATATACAGTTGGCTGGGTTTTCTGTGCATCGGCAAGACAGAACAGCTGCCTCTGGTAAGACAAGGGGTGGCGGTCTGTGTCTATTTGTCAATCGAATATTAAAGAAGTCTTGAGGTTTTGCTGGCCTGAGAAAGTACCTCGTGATAAGCTGTAGACCACACTATTTACCAAGAGAGTTTTCATAGCTGTCTATTTACCACCACAAACCGATGCTGGCACTAAGACCGCACTCAACGAGCTGTATAAAGCCATAAGCAAACAAGAAAAATGCCCATCCAGAAATGGCACTCCTAGTGGCCGGGGACTTGAATGCAGGGAAACTTAAATCCGTTTTACCTCATGTCTACCAGCATGTCACATGTGCAACCAGAGGGGAAAAAAAAAAAAAAAAACTCTAGACCACCTTTACTCCACACACAGAGACATGTACAAAGCTCTCGCACGTGCGGGGTGCTCGCACAGGACGTACCGGACTATGCCGGACCACTCGTGGCACAGTGCGCAGCTCCGCATACCGCGGAACCTGCCCAGTCTCATGCTGCCATGCCTGAGTACGGGGAGTTGGCTCTGCTCTCCATCCAGGCTCCGCCAACCTGCCTTCTGGCCCCCAAAACCCGGTGGCCTCCTCTCCTTATATCCCAATTCGCCCTCTGGCAGTCTCCTGCTGCCCAGTCGCCCATGCCGTGTGCCCCCCCCTAAAAAATTATTGGGGGTGCCTCTCGCCTGTCCGACCACGGCCCGGTTGACGCCGCTTCTCCACTCCTGCCTGGGTCTCCCCCTTCATCGCCTTCCGGTACCGGACGGCCTCCTCCTCGGTAATCTGCCCCCAACCGAGGAGGACATCCACAAGAGTCACCTCCTGCGTGTGTTCCTGGACACGCTGCTTGGTCTTGGTATGGTGGGTTTTTCTGTCACGATCGTCTGGGTAAGGAGTAGTAGACCAAGGCGCAGCGTGTGAAATAAACATGACTTTATTTAATTAAAGTTTCTAAATATAAACAAAACACGATTCGTGAAGTCCACGGTTAAAACATACCGACACGGAACAAAAACCCACAACACCCAAGGGAAAACATACAGATTAAATATGGCTCCCAATCAGAGACAACCAGCCGACAGCTGACACTCGTTGCCTCTGATTGGGAGTCACACAGGCAAACATAGAAATAGAACAACTTAGAATACCCAACATAGAAAATGAACACATAGAATGCACACACCCTGGCTCAACATATAGAGTCCCAGAGCCAGGGTGTGACAAATACGCGCATTCACACTGCTGCAGACACAACAGCCTTTGAATATCAAATTGAAACGTTTTGATGGTGAGTTACACCTTCCAAGATAAATGGTAGACCTTTGACCAATCGCGTTATAGGAAACACAATCCCGCCTTCTTTTTGCCTTACTACCCAATCAAATTTAAATTATAGTCAATTGGGAAGTGATGCGTTGATTCTGGCACACCTGGCTGCTGGGTGATTGAGATATTAAGTGATGTCAC